>NW_006921740.1:4823152-4853746 GCF_000298275.1 Orycteropus afer afer
CTACTTCCGTAGTGATACTGCCTCGGAAACCCAAGGAGGGGTCGCTATGAGTCGGGGCCGACTCGACGGCACATAACAACAACAACAACAAGCAGTTCTAAGCAAAGCCTTCTTATTATATTCTTCCCTGTCCCACCCTCAAATAAAACCTAAAATGAACCTGCGGGAGTTCTTGATAAATAGCCTGAATAAGAACCATGTCTTCCCAGCAAGGCAAGTTTGAGAACTACTAGGTCAGGGATAGAAGTGCTCTGAAGAGTCCAGATGACATGAGAGCAAATTCCTGCTGTTGCAGTTTCAAGTAATATTCATTACTTCTAAACAATAGGGATTCCTCTAAAATTGTATTTATAATTTACAACCTAGTCCTTAAGGCATCCTTTCTCATGCTTCTTGAAACTAGTCTTCAGTCTTAAATTCCCACTGGACTACAAAAATACATTTACTTCCCCTGCTTACTGTGACCTCTAATCGACTACCCAGCAAAAAAGTTAGAAACAAAATTAAAACCTGATTGGTCGGAATTGATGGATAATCCTTTGAAGTCCCAGGCCATACTCTAAAACCAGGATTGGAACTTTTCCTTTTCCTCTACTATTAGAAATAGGATTTAAGAGACAGGGGATTGACAGCAGTTACTTAATTATATTAGGAGACCAGGAAGGGCTTTAAAACTACCAGGAACCCTCTAATAAAGAATATACAATTTTCATTTTTATATCATATTATTTTGGGAAAAATAAAACCATTTTGGAGGAATTCTGGTGGTGCAATGGTTAAAGCCTTCACTGGTAACCATAAGGTTGGTGGTTCATACCCACCAGCCACTCCACAGGGAGAAGATAAGACAGTCAACTTCTGTAAAGATTTATAGCCTTGGAAACCCCATGGGGCAGTTCTTCTCTGTCCTATAGGGTCACTATGAATCAGAATTGATTTGATGACAGTGAATTTGATTTTTGGTTTTTTTAAAACTAGTTTGTAAGAAATAATAATACAGAATACAGTGTCGTTGATTATACTGGAAGAGCTTTAAAATACAAAATAAAGTAAAACATTTTTTAAGATCTCTCATTTGAAAAAGTATTTCTTGATAAATAAACCGTTTGTTTTTGTCTGTTGATTCTTTAGGATAGTAAATGAGCAGCTACAGCGGTCACTTGATGATTATCAACACCGACTTACAATCAAAAGAGGAGAACTTGAATCAGCCCAAACACAAATTAAGATACTAGAGGAAAAAATAGGTAAGTGTTTTTAAATTCACTACTATTACAGTTATTTTGTTAATCCTACTTTACTCTAACAAGCTTTTCTTCTCATCTACAGATAAACTAAACTTTAAGGTGACTTCACAGGATCAGGAGACTAATGTAATGAAAAAGACCATTGGTGTCATTGATAAAGAAAAAGACTTTCTTCAGGAGACTGTAGATGAGAAGACAGAAAAGATTGCAGAATTAGAAGAAAACTTAGCTAATAAAGTAATGACTGTTAAATATCATTATCTGAACCCTCGTATTCAAGTTCCTAAGATCCAAGACCATGTCTTTGAATATATTTAGTATATTAAATACTTAGCGTACTTAATATATTATAAATATTTTTGAAAAAAGCCCTGGTGGTTAAAGTGCTCAGCTGCCAACCAAAAGGTCAGCAGTGTGTGCCCACCAGCTGCTCTGTGGGGGAAAGATGTATTTTTGAAAGGATAATAATTCATCGTAATCCCCGTAATTTGAACCTTGAAAAGTCTCCCCATATCAGATCTTATCACAGCAAACCATTCAGATTCTCAGGGAGGGCAGGAATATACTGACATGTGAAGTACAATTGAGACTAGGAAATATGTTTACTTATAACTTTCTTTTATGGCATAATTTATATAATTAGATTTGAACTAAATAGATGTGGTAAATTATATAACTTCCACTAAAGACATTTCTATATGAATGGTCTAGACTCTTACATATTTTCTTAATTCCTGTAGGAAAAAAGTATTGCTCATATGAAGATAACAGTAGCAGAGTATGAATCATCTATGAAGTAAGTAATCAATGAAATGGCATCCAGATTTTCTATAAAGTTTTAGTTGAATACAGAGATATCTACTATATAAGTAGCAGTCAGGCAGTAGGAATATTTCTTTCTTCAACTTCCCCATGCTGTTTTGAAAATGGCAGCTTCATTTTCTCGGTCTCCTTGGCTTGAAAATGTAATAATCTTCTTTAACTTTCTCTCTTTCTCTGTCATCCACATCTAAACACTTAAGTCTTGTTCATTTTTCTTTTACATATCTTGTGTTAGGCTGGGTTCTCCAGAGAAGCAAAACCAGTGTGTTGGATTGGGTTCTCTAGAGAAACACAAAAACCAGCAAAGTATATATATATATATATATATTTATAGAGAGAGAAAGAGAGAGAGAGAGAAATTTATCTTAGATAAATGGCTCACAAGCATGTAGAAGCCGACAAGTTCAAGCTGAAAAGTTCGTCTCTGGAGGGGGATGGGGCCCAGGGCCGTCTGGCTTTCGCACGCACGGCAGAGGAGTTCAAGTCACAAAGTTCGTCTCTGGAGAGAGATGGGGCTCGGAGTCGTCTGGTTCCCATAAGCACAACAGAGCCGAGAGAATCAAGCTGACACACAGTGCGCTGGTCGCTGTTCCCAACAAAGAATGAATCCGAAAACCTCCAGGGCGAGCAGCGAGCTGCTCGCTCCAGGAAGTATATAGTCCGGAATGCCGTTCTTCCAGTTTGTCCCTGGGATAGCATTGCAGGTAGGCCACACCCCTGGGGAAACTCCCCCTAGGCCGACCGGCCGCTTAGAACGCAGTCATGTGATCCATCATGGGAACCACCACTCACAACTGGAGTCCAGCCAAGTTGACACATCTTCAACTATCACAACCAGTAAAGCTTATAGAGAGAGAAAAAAAAAATAGGAAAATGGTCTACACACTTATAGAAGCTGGCAAGTCCCAAGTTCTTGGATCGAATGTCAACCTGGAGGCTTTTCCCAACTCATGCAGCTGCAGGGGCTGACAAGCTTAATGTTGGCAGGCAGTGTACTTACTATTGACTTCAGCGAATGACGAATCCAATATCACCAGGCCAAATGGTGGATTGTTCCATCATGGACAGTTGTAGGCAGCACAACAGGATCCTGATCCACAGAAGAGTGTCTCTTTTCCCAGGATGTCCATAAATATATTGGAAGCAGGCCACAGCCCTAGGGAAACTCCTTTTCAGCGGTTTGGCTGCTCAAAACATATACATCCAATCTCATCATGGGAATAACCCACATCACAACTGCTTGAACCACTCAGAATTGTGATGCAGCCAAGTTGACACACAACTCCAACTATCACATACCTATTGTGTGTTATAAGCCAATTCCAACTCATAGTGACTGGATATGACAGAGTAGAACTGCCTCATAGGGTGTCCTAGGCTGAAATCTTTATGAAAGCACATTGCCAGGTCTTTTCTCCTGCAAGTCACCAACCTTTCAATTAGCTGCATAGTGCTTAACCATGGCATCACCAGGGCTTCTTTTTACATACCTACTTCCTCTCTATTTCTACTGTAATTACCCTGTTTGAGTCCTGATCATTGAAACTTAGATTACTTGAATAGCCAGTCTTGAATGTGTTGTCCATCTAAACCTATCTGAAACAGGGGTACAGAATTCTACATCTTATGTCTGGTATCTCCAGAGAGATTGTAAGCCATTTCAAGATGATAGTCCCTAGTTGTATTTACGTTAGATACCCTTACAGCATTTTATATAGTTGTTGTTGTTGTTATGTGCCATCAAGTCGGCCCCGACTCATAGCAACCCTTCCTTGGGTTTCCGAGGCAGTATCACTACGGAAGTGGATTGCTCAACCTTCCTTCTGAGGAGTGACTGGTACATTTGAACCGCCAACCTTCTGGTTAGCAGTCAAATGCCTTAGGCACTATGCTACCAGAGCTCCCATTTTATATAGTAGTACAACTTAAACATTTAATAAATATTTGCCAGTTGAATCTTTTGTTTTATTTTATTTTATTTTATTACTTTATTTGCATATTTTATTACTTTATTTGCATATAATGTTGGTAGATACCTGAAATATCTGCATTACTTAGTTGATGTGTAATTAATGCAGTAGTCATAATTTCTTGTATTCTTAGCATACTTAATTTAGAGTAAAACAATTTTTTTATAAAAGTAACTACAGTTTTTTAAAAAAAATTTTATTATCTCCACATCACTCATTCCACAGTCATCTAAAGGATACATTGACTAATCGAGACCGTGAGATAAGCAGCCTCCGACGCCAGCTTGATACAGCTCACAAAGAACTTGACGAAGTGGGAAGATCTAGAGAAATTTCTTTGAAGGAAAACAGAAGATTACAAGATGATCTGACTACAATGGCAAGAGAAAATCAGGTATGAACCCAATGAATAAACTCTGATGATAATATAGTAGCTTTTTAAATTTTAATTTTAAAGCTCTAAATATTTTCTAAAGATTTAATGATATAAATATTAATAAATAGAATTATTATTCAAGGAGAATGTAATTTATCAAGATGTTTTAAAGTGTGGCTTAGAATTCTGCTGTATGTAACAGGGTGTCTAATGGGTACAACTAGATCTCTCTACTATTTTGATCTTTGTTGCAAGGAATCCTAAAGATGGCAGCATGGTTTTCTCCATTGCAAGAAATCATTTTTACTCTGCGGGGGTGAGGACCTTACGACCACTCCCAAAACAAAGTTTCTGTGTTTTAAAGACCCATGATATATTTTACTTATTCATGCTTAGTTGCGTTGGCTTAAAGGTATACTTACAAATAAATTAATGAGTGTTTTAGAATGGAAAATACTGATAGTTACTGGTTTTGTTTGTGTTGGTTTTGCTAAAGTATTATACCAAGAAGACTAATGATTTTGCTGGTTTAAATATTTTACTTTTTTAAAAAATTACTTTCAATATTATTCATTGGGAAGCATATTACTGATAAATGAATCAGGAAATGTCAACCCTGACTGTAACTAAATCTTAGTGTGAATGCCAGATACATGGTCAGGGCTTTCATGAAAGATACAGTTTTGGTTAAAATGTCAAGATGAATAAGGAAAAAAGTTCTCCTTTTCTCTCATATTCCCCAAATTCCAGAGAAGCTATTTAAAAATAACAGGACTCATTAATTAGTTGCTATGTTTGTTTCAGTTTTGTCTTCAATTTTTTGATTTATAGGAAATCTCATTGGAATTGGAAGCAGCAGTGCAAGAAAAAGAGGAAATGAAGAGTAGAGTTCATAATTATATAACTGAGGTGTCACGATGGGAGAGCTTAATGGCTACGAAGGTAAAAAATACATTTTTAGGTTGGATTTAAGATTTTGTTTTGTTCATTTTCAGCTTTTCTGTATTTGTTTATTCTGTCTCCCCTTTTAGATTTTAAACATGTAAGAGCAGAGAGCTTGCCTACTATCTTTATATTTTCCTACAGGTCTTAATATAGTATCTACTCAGATACCTTATACTTTCTCAAGAACAAAAATCTGAACTTGTGTGTGTGTTTATAACATGGTGTTGCAATGAGTGACAGTTACTAATTCAGAAATAATTTCATTATACTTAAACCAGGAAAAAGAAAATCAGGATTTGTTAGGTAGATTTCAGATGCTTCATAACCGTGCTGAAGACTGGGAGGTAAAAGCCCATCAAGCTGAAGGAGAAAGCAGCTCAGTTCGACTCGAACTTCTTTCTATTGACACGGAGCGGAGACACCTTCGAGAAAGAGTGGACCTATTAGAAAAAGAAATTCAGGAGGTAATTTTATCTTATAAAGACATAATTTAACAAAACAGAAGATGTTCAAAGACACTTTATCAAAGCAAACTAGTTCTCCTCATTGATACAATCAAGTTCTAATGGTAAAAATTTTTGTTACTGATTCTAATAATTTTATTAGGTACCTCATTACTTTTTAACATGAATTTTCTCCTGTTAATTTAACTATAGTCTTACTTTTGGCCCGTTTCTTTCTACTTGCTGACTTATTGGAGTAGGAGTTTTCAATTAGCTCTGATGCTTTCTTTTTAAATCAACTTTACTGAGTAGTTTTCTTAAAATAACAATGTAGCCATTTTTAGTATATGTATGATGAGTTTTTACAAGTGTTTATACTCATGAAATCTCTACCAGGATCATGATATAAGACATTACCACAAAAAGTTTCTTAGTGTCCCTTTACAGTCAGTCCCCTCAGCACCCTGGGCCCCCAGGCAACCATAGCTGTGCTTTCTTTCACTAAAGATTAGTTTTCCTTGTTCTTAAATTTCATATAAATGAAATCATGCATTTTGTGTTCTTTCATGTTTGGCTTGTTTGTTTCAGCATAATGTTTTTAAAGTTTATACATGTCATTGCATGAATCAGAAATTTGTTACCTTGTTTTCACAAAGCTGTTTTCTACTGCATGGATAACTCAACATTTTGTTTATCCATTTGCCTGTTGATGGATAATTGGGTTTTTTTTCAGTTTTGGGCCATTGTAAGTAGAATTGATATAAACAGTCACATACAGATTTTTCTAAGGGCTTTTATTTCCTTTTGGAAAAATACCTATGAATAGAATTGCTATATTATAACCTGTTTAAAAGAAACTTCCAGAACTTTCACCTAATACCTAAGTTTTACCATTTGATAATTCCCTTCTAACAATGTACGAGAGTTCTGGTTGCTCCACATATTCTTCAACCCATGGTAGTATATCTTAAAAGTTTTAGTTATTCAAATCAGTGTGTAGTGGTGTCTCATTGTGGTTTTAATTTTCATTTCTCTGATAATTAGCAGTACTTAGCATCTTTTTATATACTTTTCAGGAATTTGTAAATCTTTTGTGAAATATGTGTTCAGATCTTTTGCCTACTTTTTCAATGAGTTGTCTTATTACTTAATTTAATGCTAGATAAAGGTACTTTGTCAGAAATATAGATCTGAAAGTCTCCTGAGGTGCCTCTGGATAGACTTAAACATTTGGTTAGCTGTGGAGTACTTTAACCGTTTGCCCCACTAGTTCATATTAGTGGATTTAAGAAAAATGATTTAAGAAATCTTTTCCTGGAGAAGGTGGAGCACAGCCAGCAAGATGGCGCCGTCCGTGTTGCTGCGCCCCTTCTCCCGCCTGCTGCCCCCCCGCCCGGTTCCCCAGCAGCTTTTCAGTGAGGTCAAAGTTCTACGTTAGGGAGCCGCCGAATAGCAAACCTGATTGGCTGAAAGTTGGATTAACCTTGGGCACCACAGTCTTCCTGTGGGTCTGTCTCATCAGACAACATAATCAAGATGTTTTAGAATATAAAAGAAGAAATGGGTTGGAATAAACTATTGAAATGCTAATATAGTGCGTACCATACAGTAATTACAGCAGGTCCTTTGGATTCACCAATCTTTTGCTTGTAAATAAGAGAGGAAAAGTTACATGTGAATATATATTGCTAGCATTTTTGTGCTGTATCATTAAGCAAAAAAATAAAAATATTTCTGTGTTCTTCAGATAATGAATATTGTGATAACTTGCAGAAAATGTCAATTCTAAGGTATAGTATTAGAAGTATTTTAGTATGGAAGATAAGTTATGTTAAATGTGCAAGATGTGCAAGTTGAAAAATTTAATCAAACAAAATTCAATGTAAATCCAATCTACTACCTAATGTTGAATACTTGTAATGAATTTTAGAACATTGGTTTCTTTTACTATCTGATAATAGAATCAATAGTGAAGACATTGGTAAGAAACCTTCTTAGAAAAATGGATTCAAGAATCACTGCTGAAGTCATTTAACAACTTCTGATATCTAATTGAAACGTTTATTCTTTATTATATTGGGGGGCTAAAAATAATCTATTACCCAAAATATAAAAGAGCCCAAATACTGTTTTCTTCTAGAGGAGGTAGTTTGGTAGAACAAAAAGTAAAGATGAGTTCCTAGTACCAGGCTGCGGCCCAGCCTTTCCTTTTTGGCAGAATTATAATCTCAAGGTCAGAAAGGCCATGTGTAAAAAAACTCACTGCATTGCAGACACTAAATTTTTTAAAAAAAGTCTTTCTGATTTTAATCTAATAAGCTTGATTATGATTGACACATTAAAAAAAAAAAAAAAATCTTTTCCTGCCCCAAGGTTGCAAAGATTTACATGTACAATTTCTAATAGTAGTTTTATAGTTTTGGTTTTACATTTAGGCCTATAATCTATTTTGAATTAATTCTTGTGTCTGGTGTGAGGTGTGTGCTGCAGTTCGTTTTGTTTATAAGGATATTCATTTCTATCATTTGTTGAAATGACTCTCCCCCATAAAATTGATATTCTCTCCCATTTAATTACTTAGGCACCTTTGCCAAAAATCAATTGATTATATATGTGAGTCTATTTCTGGACACTGTTCCATTCTATTGATCTAAATGTCTCTTCTAGTGCTAGTAATGTACTTTGATAATTATTGTAGCTTTAAATCTACAATAAATGGGGTAGTTTAAGTTCTTCAACATTGTTATTTTTTTTTGAAGATTTTTTTGACTGTTCTATATTGTTTGTATTTTCATATAAATTTTAGAATCAGCATCTTAATTTCAAAAAAACTTGAATTTACTTGGTTATTGCATCGAATCTGTAGGTCATTTTAGAGAGAACTGACTTCTTAACAATATTGCATCTTCCACTCTATGGGCATAGTATACTTTTTTTATTTTTTTGTTGCTGTATGTTACCAAGTTGATTTTTGACTCATAGCGACCCTATATGCTAGAGTAGAACTGCCCCATACATTTCGTAGCCTGGGAGCAGATTTCCAGGTCTTCCAAGGACCCACTGGGTAGATTCAAACCACCGGCCTCTCAGGTAACAGCCAGGTGCTTAATTGTCACACCGCCAGGGCTCCTTCAAGCTTTGTTAGAGTAGGTCTAAAGTAGACTTGACTTAGCACTAGCTTAGCCCTGTTACTAAGACATGACCTTCCCAGTATCTCTACTGAGTGCTCTTGGTTTCCATCAAGGTCTGTCCACTCTGGCTAGTTGGAATTCGGATGTCTGCTAGCTCTGTGTAAGCTCTGAGAATTGTTCAGTTCCCAGGTATTTTCCCTTGCTAGGCCTCATGGAGTTTATGTATGCTCAGCTTAGAATTTAGCTGAAGATTCCAGGGAACCCAGTGCAGATTTCTGAAGCTCTTTTTCTGTGCTGCTCCCCTCTGTGATACTTTTTCCACAAATCTCTTGGCCCCTATGAACTCCCTGTGTCTATTTCAAATGAGTAAATGCTCTGTTCTGCTTGGTTTCCCTGCTATGTCCTACAGTCTGTAAAGTGCCTGCCTATAGGCAGGAAGCAAAGATCATCTTAGGGTTTGCCTCATTTGTTTCTCTTTGAAACAGCAGAATCTTGTGTTACTTGACTAGTTTCTAAAAACAGGTGTGTGTATGTGTGTGTGTGTATGTGTGTATACATATATTTTGCACACATAAATGAGTATATATTTTCATTTATTGAAAAAGAAAGAAAGAAAGAAAAAACACTGCTATCAAATCGATTCTAACTCATAGCAACCATATAGGACAGAGAGAACTGCCCCATAGCTTTTCCAAGACTGTCAATCTACAGAAGCAGTCTGCCTCATCTTCCTCCCACAGAGTGGCCATTGGGTTCAAACTGCTGACCTTTTCACAAGTAACCAAATACTTTAACCAGTGCACCATTAGATTTCCTACTTGGCACATAGTAGATTGCTAAAAAAACTTACATATGTTGACTTTTGGTTTTGTTTTATTGGCATGGTTTTGTAGTTTTCATTTTTCAGTAGTATTGACTATCCTATAAACAATTCTATTAAAAAAAATGTAAGTAATGAAAGGAATGTTTTTCAGCCTTCAAAAGAATTCCTCAGAAGAAACCACCCTTTAATTCTTTTGGTCTTTGTCATTGTTCAAATTTTTATGCTGTATATGAAATTTGTTTTTACCTATTTCATTTAGTTTGTTTTAGGGAACTTTAATTAATTCATTAATATTTAGAATATTCATCTATTTACTTTTCTGAAACTGTTGACATTTGCTTAATTCTTCAAGGCTCAGATTTTTCTTGTTGATTCATTTCAGTAAAGTCTATTGAAATAATTCCATTTCTCAAGTGTGGAATTCTTCCCAAAACCTAGAAGTAGAGTTTATATCGGTTTATATTTATTGCTTGAAATTGTGAGGAATTTGAAATGTTGATAATTCTGGACAATGAAATTTTTATCAGTATTTCAAATTTTTTTCATTTCAAATTTATTAAAAGTTTATGAGGTATTGTATATTAACTTAAATAAAATTTAACTATGACATTAAGTATTTAGTTTTACATGTATGAAATTGTGAATTTATAGTAAAGACAACTGGGCAGTGATAAGTACATATGTTACTTTTTCTCAAAAAGGTATTCTGTTTTACTTTTTTTTTTTTTTTTTGCAGGTGCTCAAGTCGTTTGTGTTTTATTAAATGTTTAAATATTGATTAAAATGATTCCTGTTCCATATTTTACAATGAAATAACCTACATTTTATGTACCTCAGAAAGGTATTCTTATAACAAAACTTATAAAGGGAAATTGAATGTAGGTTCAAAATTCCCTTATATTCACAACACGCTAACACAATAATTTTCATCTTCCAAATGCATACATTAATGTACTTAGTTACCACGATTAGTAATTCAGTACAATTCCTTTTATAAAGCATTGTAACAGGCCATCTTTAAATAGCAGGAAACATCCAAAGAGCAAAAATTGACTTTCGTATTTTACATATTTTATCTGTAGCTGCACAGATCCAAACCTTTGAAGTTACTGGATTACTTACATTTAACTTTTTACCTGTTTCTTTCTCTTTTCCCAGCACATAAATGCACATCATGCTTATGAATCTCAGATCTCATCAATGGCAAAAGCCATGTCTAGATTAGAAGAAGAACTTAGACATCAAGAAGATGAGAAGGCAGCAGTATTAAATGATTTATCGTCTCTTAGAGAACTTTGCATTAAGCTTGATTCAGGCAAGGATATTATGACCCAACAATTGAATTCCAAAAACCTTGAGTTTGAGAGGGTAAGAACTAAAAAAATACTGTTACAGCACAGTGTTTTATTAAGCCCTGTTCTAATTATTTTATTTATTGTTCGCCATCTGATATGTCTTTTCCCCTTGACTACAGGATTTTGACAACTAGATTTGACTATTAGATTCTTCTCTAAGACTTCTTATAAACATGGTGATGAAATTTGGTGCTCCCTGTTTTGGGGGTAGATAGGAATTTAGAAGAATATGAATCTTTTCATTATAGATTATAAATGAGAAACAAATTCCAGTGCATTTCTTTCTTTAAAAATA
The DNA here is from genome assembly GCF_000298275.1 of Orycteropus afer afer. Lineage (NCBI taxonomy): Eukaryota > Metazoa > Chordata > Mammalia > Tubulidentata > Orycteropodidae > Orycteropus > Orycteropus afer. The sequence goes on from NW_006921740.1 coordinate 4,834,560, forward strand.
AGACTTGATAATTATGCCTTTTCAAATAATAAAAGAATGTAAACATTAGCAGGAGAGTAATTTCTATAACAAGACATGTCTTTAGGGATGGTCTCAAATCACTCTGTGTTTAGTAGGACTTTGAATGAGGACTGAAGCCATTTATTGCTTTCTAAGTATTTTTTTTATGATAAAATCTCCAAGAATTTATATCTACATAATTTTCAAAGCCTAGTTAGCGAGAATTTCCCGTTCCCAAACTGAAGCATTATTTTAAATGAGGGCTTTCATCTAGCTCAGTCATGGTCAACACAAAGAAGTGAAAACACACCCAAAATTTATAAAATGTGGGTATATATCAACAGTAACCAGAATGGGGAAAATTATGGGTCAAGCCCTAGAGTGGGAGACCCAGAAGAGGCATAGTGAGCCCTTTCAGGAGCCTGATGCCAGTGATGAGTGGTACAGTTGGCCTCCATCTTTGAACTAGGTACCACTGTTTCCATCTCTGCTGGTTAAGGATTTGGTTGCTGTACAGTGTGCACGCCACCCATGTTTTCTAAGAGGGAAATTAAGTTTCTAGCAGGGTGTCAGCCTATAATTTTACCTGTTCCAGTTATCATTCTAATATACTCACATTTTAAAAATTCAGGTCCATTCCAGTTTTGCTTTGTCAGCCATGACTGAACCAGGTAGAACCAGTTTGAAGCCCTGCTTTAAGCAACCCATTGTGTGTTTTCAAAAATGAATGTTTTCAATTTTCACTCATCTAATAGTATATTTTCAGTTACTGAGAAGCTGCAATACTGGCTTGATAATTTAGCCAGAGTGCACATATTTAATAGTTCAGAAGGGCCTTGTTGCTGATAGGCCAGTGTAAAAATAGCATGATGGCAGCCTCAGACGCACTCTAACTCATAAAGGAGAAGAGAATCAGGATCAGCATCAGCCCATGCCTTATTTCTGTGAGATGGAGCTCAGACAGACCTCCACCCTCCAGCTTTTTTTTACCAGTTCTGACACCAACCATCCTTCCCCTGGCACTCTCTACTTCTCTGTTGGGTTTGTTAATTCATTGCAATAGCCACACAGAATCACAGGCTATACTCACAGTTGTGGGGTTTCTTAGGAAAGTAACAGATTACAGTTCAGTACCAAGAAGGACTTTAGATGCAGTTCTTTGGGCAGGATAGTTTCTCAGCTGTGCCCATAGCCAGTCCTCTCAGCCCCTCAATCCCTGGAGCCCTCTACCCTTTGGTCTGGCCTCTATCCTGCTAAGGCATACATTACAAAGCACATCCCACTCTGCCAGTCAGCCTCGACCTGAAAGCTCTCAGCTCTCTTACTCCATGGGTCACCACATCCACTATAGCTACCGTGGGCTGGGAAACCCACCTCACTGTCTCCTGCCAGTCTCCTGGTTCTGCTGCTGCCATTTCTCTGCTGTGCTTGCCATCTCTTGTCACCGTCTCACACTTTCTCTGATGTTATAGCTCTGGGTTTAAGAGATTCTCAGCACAGGGACCCTAGGTCCAAAAGATACTCTGCTCACAACTCTTCTTGGTAATAATGAGTAAGTTCCCCCATTTTCCACTTCTGGGATTGGTTCCCTTTAAGCCTATCAAGGTAGCACAATTAACCAATCCCCTTGTTAGGGTTCCATGCACCTTACTTGCACGGCCCCTCCCCTTTTTAATATTTACGTTATTAACAGACTGTTCAATCCCCTTAGTAGGCCACAAGTACTTCATTTGTGTAGTCCCCCCCAGTTGTGTGGGAGTCACAAAGACTATAGCTGGAACTGAATTAAGTAATTCACTGCATTGCAGACAGCCGCATTTTAGAATTTCATTGTCAATAACCCTCTCTTGACAAATAGCATAAGTGAAAACTATTTGAGGGCTAAAATAGGGCATACAGTCAAATAAACCCTTAGTAAAAAATAGTAAAGGTTAATTTGAAAATATTTTTCTTATAGTGGAAGGAGTAGTTCAAAATCTTTAACCAACACCTAAAATGAAGCAACTGATGGGTGTATAGTTCTGCAGAACTCTGTTACAAGGTACAGAATTTTCCAGTCTAAAATTGTGCCAAAGTAATTTTACTTTGTTTTTCCTGTAGGTTGTGGTGGAATTAGAAAACGTAAAATCCGAAGCAGACCTGTTTAAAAAACAGCTAACAAGTGAGAGACAGACAATTAAAAACCTTGAATCATTGTTGGCTACAAATAGAGATAAAGAATTTCATTCTCATCTCTCCTCCCATGAGAAGGATACAGAAATTCAGTTACTTAAAGAGAAGTTAACCCTTTCAGAAAGCAAATTGTAAGTGTCTGAAGTCAGTCTGTGTGAGAAAAGTAGCTTATCAGTCTGTTCCCTTTTTAGGGGTAAGAAGGTAGCACAAAACCAAAATACTTGAGTTAGGTGTCTGCTGCTTTTGAAAATTTAGAGGAGTAGTAGTAGTTCAAGAGAGGCATCATGTTTTGACATTTAGATTTGGAGATCTTTAGTACACACGTGGCCCACTGGGAGTGGATGAGAAGAGTGAACTTTAGAAAAATGCCTAAATATGACAGGTGATCAGAGGGGTCAGTGCAGGACAGTGTTTCAGGGCATCAACTGTGTCTCGTGAGGTGAGAATGAAAGACTTAGAGACGGCCATGAGATTTGATCCTCACGAGGGTACGGATTACCTTGTAGGTTATTGATGATGGCATATTTAGGATAGAGAGGTTTGGGCATAATTGTTGGAAAAAGGGGAAGAAACCCAGAGCAGATAGCACAAGTGGGAGAATCAGCTCTTAAAAGGAGAGATATTTCTATAATTTTAAATCCTGTGCTTTTAACTCTACACTATATTTCCTAAAGCTTAGTCATTTCAGGTGAGAGTCAAAAGACAATAGACAGATTACATCTTAGTGTTACATACTTCATGTCCTGTTCAAATTTGTATGCCCAGAATAACTACTGTGACCACCACATAGTAGGAGCTCAGTTAATGTTTATTAAATGAATTGATGAATGAAAAGGAAGATTTTGTAATAGAAGCTTAGGGAATTATTGATAAAAGGTCTTCATGTTCTCTTTTTCCATCCTTAAGCATTACTAATAACAAAAACAAAAATCTGTAGCATGTGACTTCAAAAGAGAATGTTTCTTATTTTCTATTTGATTTTAAAATTTGATTTTTAGAACTTGCCAAAGCCGGGAAAACACCATGCTTCGAACTAAAGTGGCACAATTGCAAATAGATTATGATGCTATGAAAAGACAAATTGCAACTGAAAGGTTTGAACGGTAAGAAAAAACATTTAGCATTGGACAGTATTTTTACTTATTCCCAATCCTGTTGCAAAAAGGATTTAATGTGGCTTACAAATAGTCAACTTGTTTTCAGTATTAATACCTGAGCAAAATTCTTTTTAGTAATTCTTCCTAAAAAAGCAGCAAGTGTGTTATGGAAGATGATGTTAAAGCTAAACATAATAGCAAGTATTGTCTAATTATTTTCTGTAGCGTTCTTCAAGGGAAAATAAAGACATTATTTCAAAGAGCATAGATGGGGAACTAGCAAGCTAACAGGGATTCTACTATCACCACCAGTTGCCATCATGTCAGTTGCAGCTCATCTGTCAGAGTAGAACTGTGCTTCATAAGGTTTTCAATGGCTGGTTTTTTTAGAAGTAGATCACCACGTCTTTTTTCAAGGTGCCTCTGGGTAGACTTGAACCTCCAGTCTTTTGGTTAGCAACTGAGTCTGATAACCATTTGTACCACCAAGAGACTTCAATAGGGATTCTATAGGGGACTAAAACAAGTCCAAGTAGGAAAAGCAGTGATAATGGTGATGATAACAGCAGTTAACAAATATGTATCAGATAATATATATGTATCTGATTAACCCTTCCAACGATCTGTTTTTATGCCTGTATTACACATAGGGGAGACTAAGGTTTAGGATTGCAAAGTGATTTGCCTAAACTTACACAAATGGTGAATGGCAGAACCGACATTGAAATCCAAGTACGTGTGTCTGATTTTAAACCCTGTGCTTTTAACCTCTACAGTATGTTCGATACAACTTAGTCATTTTCATGCTCACTTCTTTTTCACTTCACTTGCTTTATATTGTTGAAAATTTGAATCCCCAAGTGATATAAACAGGAATGAGGCCCGCTTTACGAGTTAAAAGTTAAGTCTGATTTGCAAATTAATTGTCAAGTTACTTTTCTATTACTTTGTCCTACTATGTAAATGCCATAGGCACCAACATTCCTGAGATTTCATTCTCAAATAATGGTCACACTGTTTATTAGGTCAGTTTTTACATTCATTTATCTCTATCCATTTGCATCAAAAACTTTTGAGTCATGTGCTGTTTGGAGTATAGACCAGATTTGCTAGGAAGTCTGTTTTTGCTTCAGAGAAATGAAGCCTGAGGTTGCAACAATTAAATGAGATCAGTGTTTTTAATTTTTTGTAATTCAGAAGATACAGTTTCTGGATGTCCTGAACTGTGCTTATAGAGTGATTTCCATTTCCTCATGAAACCTACCAGCCACTCCTTGGAAGGAAGATTGGGCAATCTGCTTCTGTAGCGATACTACCTCGAAACCCAAGAAGGGGTCACTATGAGTCAAATCCACTTGACAGCAGTGAGTTTTAATGTTTTAATGATAATTTAAGGAGCTATGGTGGCACAGTGCGCCTTAGTCATTTGACTGCTAATCAGAAGGTTGATGGTTCAAACCCATCAGCCAATCTGTGGAAAGAAGATGGGGCAGTCTACTTCCATAAAGATTCACTGCCTCGGAAACCAAATGGGGGTCACTGTGAGTCAGAATCAACTCAGTGGCGGTGGGTTTAATGATAACTTAAATACTCTTCCATTCAAGGATCCTAAATTCTCTGTAGCCCAGGATTAGAGGCCCCTTTAGGCCCTCCCCTTTTTCTCTGCCCTCAATCCCCAAAGACGCTTGAGCCACATGACCATGTCTTATTTACTCCATACCATCCAAATAGGTCAGGCATACTTTTTCAAAAAACTTTGGGTAATTTATTCATATTAATAAACAACAAAAAACTACTTCAATACTAGAAACAAAACTACCAACAAAAACCAAAAAAACAAAACCCGAGATGGTATCACTACAGAAGTAGATTGCCTAATCTTCCTTGTTAGGAGTGGCTGATGGATTTGAACTGCCAGCTTTCTGGTTAGCAGTCAGATGCCTTAGGCGCTATGCCACCAGAGCTCCCAAAAGCTAGAATAGCGCTTGTTATTTTTTTCAGATACTATATTCCTCATAAAAATCCAATCTTAATGTTTCTATTATTTCTTTTGTAAGATAATTCGGCATCAAAGATTTTTACCAAATATCTTTACCATCAATCCTCCCTTTTCTAGTAATCATTAACATTCATGGTCTCATTTTTGCTCCATTCCATCACAACTTCATTCTTTTCTCAACTAAACACATTTTTACCAAGTGCTGGGGAATAACTCTAAAAACCACCACCAGTGCAATAAATGCTTGTGATTCAGATAACTGCAAGAGATACAATGTACCTTCCTGTGACTTTCTTAAAAATCAAGGAAAATATTGTACTACTGATGTTATTTGTATGCTTGATTTATATAATACACATTTGTCTTCTCAACGAGTTTTCCATAAATATTAAAATATCTTAAAGTACTGTTTCTTATAAATTTTCCAAAATAATTATTGGAGTCTCAAATTACTTAGTAGAAAAATACTGTCAGGCTACCAAACCTATGATTTAGACCAAAAAAAATTTTTTTTTCAAGAAAATGTAGAAATATTTACATACCATGTTACAATGAATCAATGAGTCAAAATCCACAATTACACATTCATTAAAATTCTGCACATCTTCCTCAGAATAATCAGTTTCTGTACAAAGATTTACAGATGTCCAGTGTACATAGTTTTTCCTCAGTGTGCTACAGAGTTTAGAGATTCTGTTCAGATATTCCCCAGATCAAGTGCAGAACCTGTCTCTTCATCAATTTCTCCAGTGACTGCAGCACAGTCACTGTTACGGTATATAATCCTACCACCACTTGTTCTATTCCCTATGAGGACCTGAATACTCATTCATGACTTACATCCAAAGTCAAATTAATGGTCTGGTAAAAACCTTTCAAGACTTCCCACAATCATTCTCCCATCAGAAGTAGCAACAGTAACAGTTCATTGATGTAGTTCTACAAAGAAAATGTCATGTCTGGCCTGGGAACTCAGAGCAACACCACAGTACCAGCAACAAGAGGTGCCAAAAAGGTCATACGTTTTTAAAGGGAGCAATATTGCTCTCCACCAAGGGGTAAAAATTGGTTCTTGGGGAGGGTGAAAAAACTTTAGATATTATAATGGGCCATAAACAGATACACAGTACATAAGCAGATATACAGTTGTTGTTGTTGTTGTTGTTATGTGCCGTCGAGTCAGACACGACTCATAGCGACCCCTCCTTGGATTTCTGAGGCATTATCACTACGGAAGTAGATTGCCCCATCTTCCTGCCGAGGAGTGGCGGGTGGGTTTGAACCGCCAGCCTTCTGGTTAGCAGTCAAGTGCCTGAGGCACTATGCTACCAGAGCTCCTAGATAAACAGTATACGTGTGATATTAAAATCTCATGGGGTAGGGAATAAGGAAAAAAAAAACATCTAAAACAGCTCTTTAGCTGGTCATGTTGTAAGAAGGGATCATTCTCTGGAGAAAGATGTTCATGCTTGGTAAAGTGGAGAGTAACCTAAAGAGAGGAAAGCCCTCACCAAGATAGACTGACACAGTAGCTTCAGCGATGGGCTCAGGTGTAATAGGGATCATGAGGCTGGCACAGGACCAGGCAGTATTTCGTTCTGTTGTACACAGGGTCGCTGTGAGTTCGAGACAACTCAGTGGCACATAACAACAACCACCAGCTCCTTAGGAAGAAAAGATTGAAAAACACAAGTAGGTAGAAACCCTGGATACTGAAGAACTCATAGCAGAAGAAAGTCTAGACCAGAGAGTGGACAGCCCCATAAGGAGATGACAGCATAGTCACCATGCTCTGTGAGATTCAACGCAGACATACGAAAGGAAAGCAATATAGAGAAGATGTTTATTTCTCACATTTCAGAGGTTTGAGGCAGGAAGAGGCCTAAACATATGCAGGAAGAAATGGGAAAGGAAGGGAACCTACCAACTTGGAAAATCTATACTCGGGCATGAGGAAATTCTAGGGCTTTAGAAAAGTGTATATCCCCCTAGACTAAAGTATAAATGACTGGTTTTTGTTTTGTTTTGTTATTGTGATTTGGATGAAAGTTTACAGAGCAAATTCCCTTTCCATATAGCAGCTCACATACACGTTTACACTTTGTCTCATGACATTGACTGCAGTTTCCCAAAATGTAACAGCTTCCCTCCCACTTCCTCCCCATAGTTACCTCTTCCCTGTGTCCTTCCCTCCCATGCACTCCTGCCCCAAAAGCTGTCTCCCTGTGTATACACAGCCCTTCTGTTGTCCCATGATTGATCTCTCCAAGGAGTGTATCTACCTAATGTAAATGTTCAACTCATAAGCCTGTCTTTTGTTGGGCTGGAAGCCACAGGAGTGGGTTCAATTGCAGACCTGAAGTGCAGGTAGGGGCCATAATCTCAAGGGTTCCATGAGGCTCTGTCAGACCAGCAAACCTGGTCCCTTTTTTTTTTTTTTTTTAATGATTTTGAGTTTTGTTCCACATTGTTCTCCCACTCTATCCAGGATCTCCTGCAGAGATCCCCCTCTGAGTGGTTGACAGTGGTAGCCAGGCACCATCTAGTTCTTTTGGTCTCATAGTCATTAAGGCTGAGGATCGCATGGTGAACCAGTCGCTTGGACTAATTGTTTCCATGCGTCTTTGATTTTCTTCACTCTTCTTCACTCTGGATGAGGAGAGACCCATCATTGCATCTAGATGGGCTGCTTGCAAGCTTTTAAGATCCCAGTCTCTACTCACTACAGTAGGATGTGGAACAATGTTTTTGTGTAGTGTGTTATGCCAGTTGAGCTTGATGTCCCCTGTGACTGTGGTCCCAAGCCCACAAGTCCAACTCTTGGCTCCCTCAGGGTAGCTGGCTATGGCCAAGAAGTGACTACGGCCTTGTCCCTTGTCAGCTGTACTATATACCTAGGAATTCTTATAGAACACTTAACTACACTTGTAGAAACATTGTTTGCCAACCCTATACGTTGTCATAGGCACACTCCCCCTTGCATAGACATACCTAATAGTTCAGCCTGTGCACCTATCTGTCCACCCATATATCACTGTTTGCCATCACTGACAACGCAGTAGTGTATGTGCAAAAGGGTTCATCTTTGTTGTCTGTACTTCCTATTCAGCTTTCTGTGTCTTCCTCTTCCTCAGTGCCACCATGTTAATCACTCGCATTTGGTACATTGCCCTTCTCTTCCCCCAAATCAATACTTGTCTCTACCTAACAGTGTTCCCTCCCTTACCCTCCCACCTCTGGTAACCAACAAAGAAAATTTCCTTCCATATATAAACCTTTCTTTGACTTTTTACAATAACAGACTAACACATTATTAGTCCTTCTGTGATTGACTTATTTCACTCTGCATAATGTCCTCCAGGTTCATCCATGTTATGCAGTCTTTTGCAGATTCTACATTATTTTTTTAGGATTGCATAATATTCCATTTTGTGTATGTACCATAGTTTGCTTATCCATCCTTCTGATGATGGGCACCTAGGTTGTTATCATCTTTTTGGTATTGTAAAAAGTGCTACGATGAACATGGGTATACATGCATATATCTGTTCTTGTCATGGCTCTCACTTCTTTAGGATATATACCTAGTAATGGAATGGCTGGGTCAAATGGTATTTCTAATTCCAACTTTTTAAGGAATCATCATACTGCTTTCCACAGTGGTTGTACCAGCAGTGTATGAAAGTCCCAATCTCTCTGCCTTCTTGCCACCATTTGTTATTTTCTGTCTTGTTGAACTTTGCTACTAGTGCTGGGGCCAGATGGTATCTCATTGTTGTTTTGATTTACATCTCTGTAATGTCTGATGATCGTGAGCATTTCTTCATATGTTTGTTGGCAGCCTGAATATTCTCTTTGGTGAAGTGTCTGTTCATGTCTTCTGCCCATTTTTTCGTTGGATTATTTGTCTTTTTGTTGTTGAGGAGTTGGAGTTTTGTAAATTCTAGAGACAAGTACCTTGTCAGATATGTAAATGACGGTTGCTGAATCAGTCAGAAGAAAGTGAGTGAGTACATGTGCCTAAAAACAGGAAGTGGGTGTCATATTAGGGTAATTTAACAGGGTAGGACACCTAAGAGTAAACTGCATAGATGTTAGTGTCTCAAACCAGAACTCACTGCCATCAAGTCAATTCCAACTCATAGCATCCCCCATTGGGTTTCCAAGGTGGTTAATCTTTATGGAAGTAGATTGCCCAATCTTCCTCCCACAGGGTGGCTGAGTTTGAACCATCAACCTTAGCAGTCAAATGCCTTAGGTGCTATGCCACCAGAGCTCCTTGTTAGTATCCCAGTCTTTCTAAATTCAGCTCAGTATGATAAAAAGAGTCTGTTATTACTGGCTGTTTCTTTGCACAGTTCTCCAAATATTGTTTCCATTATAGCCAGGCACTATGCCAATACCAGGAATACCAAATCAAATAAATAAGGTACTCAAATGAATAATGAATTTCCAAGGAACCTAGTATAATAAGCAAGACACATACACCATTTAAAAGCAGTATGGAACTGCAGGTATGGAGATGGGTGTAGGATTTTATGGTCACATTGGGTACCTAACCTAGCCTGTGGTTAGTGTGTGTAGAAGAAAAGGACCCAGCAAAAGAACTAAGGAATGGCCACCTAGGTAGAGAATTAGGACCAGGGTCATTTTTCATAGAAGTCAAGAGTGAATAACAGCATCAAATATGTTAGAAAGGTAAGTAAGTTAAGGAATTTGCCTGCAAATGTGCAGGCATTTACTTTTTAAGAACAGGTAAAACAGGTACGTTCTACATTTAAAAAGTGTTGCAAGTATAAAGAAGAAAATCAAAGCTATCTATAAATTGTACCTTCCATAAATACTATTAACATCTGGGAATTTAACCTCTAGTCATGTATTTTTGTGTGTATGTGTGCTTATATTATGTATACGCTGTTTCCTGTTTTATAACCTACTTTTTCAAGAAATACATTGTGAAGATCTTGCTTCTAAAGTATTTTAATGACAGCCTACTATTTTGTCCTTGAGTAGGACAGATGGTTAACATGCTTGGCTGCTAACTGAATGAAAGGTTAGAAGTTTGAGATTACCCAAAGAAGCCTTGGAAGAGAGGACTGGCAATCTGCTTCCAAAAAATCAGCTATCAAAACCCCTCGGGACTACAGTTTAACATACGTGGGATCACCAGGAATCAGAACTGACTTGAGGAAACTGGAACTGGAACTATTATTAGGCCTACAATTAGGATTTTCCCACAATTGCTTTAAATAATCTCTTTAATATGTATTATTTTAATTGACAGATTTTTATCCATTAGTCAGAATTTATACAAGGACTTTAGTAAAAATACTAATTAATTTAATAGAAAATACTTAATTAGCTAATATCAGTAATAATACTTTGTATGGCGCTTCATGGTTTTTCATAGTGTGTTATCTCTCTCGTTTGATCTTTACCATCAGAGAACGAGCAATCCAAGAGATGCGTCGACATGGTCTTCCTACGCCACCCCTTAGTTCTACTCTGCGATCTCCTTCAAATTCTCCTGAACTTATTAACTTATGATTATCAGAAAGGTATGTGTGTGTACTACCAAGAACAGACAGTACTGACCTTTGGTGATAAAACTTTGTGGAGGAAGAGGAGATTGCCGGTAAAGGTTTTCAGGGGCACTTTTTTTGGATAGTGAAAATGTTGTGTGTTTTGATGATAGTGTTTACAGAGGTATGTACAATTATCAAAATTCATTGAAATGAACACTTAAGGTCCATGCACTTTGTTTTAAGTAAATTATACCTCAATTAAAAAAGAAGTCATCCACAATAAAATGTTAAATGATGTTGTGAGATATCACAGGGTAATACTTGATGAAGTACTAAATTCAGGGTATAAGTAATAGGTGAGAAAAGTGTGAATACAGGCAGATAAACTGGAATGTACTTGGTGCAGTGGACTCTCTCTGGCTGGAATGGTAGATTATGGGGGAAGAATGAAGGAGAAAAGTTTAGGAAGTAGAATGGGATAGGAAGCCAAAACCCACTACGAAATTGATTCCGACTCTTAGTGACCCTATAGGACAAAGTGGAACTTCCCCATTGGGTTTCCAAGCTATAAATCTTTATGGAAGCAGACTGCCTCATCTTTCTCCTGCAGAGCTGTTGGTGGGTTAAGACTGCTGACCTTTTGTTAGCAGCTCAATAATTAGCAGCAACAATCGTTGCTATGTTCGATCACATTGTTGTACCCAGAGCTCCTTACAGACTAAATATGAGTGTTTTGCTAAATCGGAGATTGCAAGTTATTCTGTAGGTCATGGGAAACCATTGAAGATGCTCCTGTGTATAGTACATATACAAGGGTAGGGTTAAGATGAACCCATTAATTTCACAACTGTATTTGGGCCAAATTGAGGAAAATGGAAACTAGAGGTAGGAAGAATAGTAAGAGGTATGAAATGATGACAGTTTAGGATCAGATTAATAGTAATTGAAAATAGGACAGATAATTTTAAATTAAATTATCATACACATACAGAAAAATGTCATAGGTGAATAGCTCATTGATTTTCACACATTGAATACACCTACCTAGCCTGGAATCAGTAAAGAAAATTCAGTTTGGGGCACCTAGGTCCCTGTGGAATGTTCAGTAGATACATGTATGTGAGTCTGAAGCACAGGGCAGAACTAAAGATGTAGATTTGAGAGAGTTTTCCTACCTGCATATAATGGATCCTTGTAAATAACGCCCATGTTGTGCATAGACTAATGAGTAAAGTGGTTGCTCAGTTCACAAAAACCTGTATACCATGCACATTACTTGCATAAAATTACAGTATGTGTCCTACATCAAGATAAAGGAACTAGCCATTAACCAATCACTGTTAGGCTTTCTTTTATTCATAAGTCCACCTCTAAAAGTAACCACTGTCCTGGCTGTTAAAAGCAGAGTTTCCCAACCTAGATGTCCAACAACTGAGGAATGGATAACCAAACTTTGGTACATTCACACAATGGAATACTATGCAACGCTAAAGAATAATGTAGAATCTGCAAAACACTGCATAACGTGGATGAACTTGGAGGACATTATGCTGAGTGAAATAAGTCAGTTGCAAAAGGACAAATATTGTATTAGTCCGTTATTGTAAAAGTTAAGGAAAGGTTTATATATTGGAGGACATTTTCTTTGTTGGTTACCAGGGGTGGGAGGGGAGGGGAGGGAATGCTGTTAGATAGATAGAGATAAATATTGATTTGGGTGAAGAGAAGGGCAATGTACCAAATGTGAGTGACCAATATGGCAGCATTGAGGATGAGAAAGACATAGAGAGTTACATGGGCAGTACAGACAACAAATATGAACCCTTTTGCATATACAGTACTGAGTTGTCAGTGAAAGCAAACATGGGTATAGGGACAGATAGATAGGTGAACAAGCTAAACAATTAGGTATGTCTAAATGGAGAGTGTATCCAAGATCATATATAGGGTTGGCAGACAATGGGCCTATAAGTTCATGTGAATGATCAGAATTCCCAGGTGTATGTATAGTAGAGCTGACAAGGGGCAAGGTTATGGTCATTACTTGGTCACAGCCAGCTACCCAGAGGGACCGAGTAGTTGATCCTACGGGCTTGGGACCATAGTCGCAGGGGACATCAAGCTCAATTGGCATAAGATACTATACAAAACATTGTTCCACCTACTACTTTGGCGAGTAGCGACTGGGACCTTAAAAGCTAGGAAGCTGCCATCTAGATGCAACAACGGGTCTCTCCTCGTCAAGAAGAAAGAAGAAAACCAAAATGAATGGAAACAATCAGTCCTAGCGACTGGTACACCATCCGATCTGCAACCTATACAACTATGAGACCAGAAGAACTAGATAGTGCCCAGCTACCACTGCCATCCACTTGGAAGGGATGTAGGAGATCCTGCATAAAGAGGGAGAGCAATGTGGAACAAAACTCAAAATCATTTGGAGGCAAAAAAAAAAAAAGAAGGTGGGGACCAGGTTTGCTGGTCCAGTAGAGCCTGGTGTAACCACTGAGACTATGGCCCCTAGCTGCCCTTCAGGTCTGGAATTGAACCCACACCTGTGGTTTCCAGCCAAACAAAGTACAGGCATGTAAGTTAAACATTTACCTCAAGTAGACACACGCCCTGGAAAGAACAATCATGGGAGAAGGAAGGGCTGCTTATGCACAGGGAGATAGCTCAGGGTGCAGAAGAGTATGAAGGGATGGACACTGGGAGGAGGTAACTATGGGGAGGAAGTGGGAGGGGAGCTGTTGCATTGTAAATTTTGGTCAATGACATGAGACAAAGTATATGTGAACTGCTGTATGAAAAGTGAATTTACTCTGTAAATCTTCACCCAAATCCTAATAAAAAAAAAAAAAGCAGAGTTTCATTTGTCTGGTTTTGGACATTTTATAAATGAAATTATATATTTCTGTTTTCTTTTGCTCAGCAGTGTTGTTGTATTTTAGTTAGGTGCCATCAAGTCTGTTCTGACTCAGTGACTCTGTGTACAACACAGTGAAACACTGCCTAGTGCTCAAAACTCATCCTCAACAGTCATTGCTATGTTTGATCACATTGTTATACCCACTGTGTCATTCAGTCTTGTTAAGGGTCCTCTATTTTTTGCTGACCTTCTCCTTTGCCAAGCTCTGGTGGCACAGTGCCTAAGGAATTTGACTGTTAACCAGGAGACTGGCTGTTAGCCAGCCACTCCATGGAAGGAAGAGCAGGCAATCTGCTTCCATAAAGGTTTACTGCCTCAGAAACCCAGTGGGAGTCACTGTGGGTCAGAATTGACATGATAGCAGTGGGCTTGGTTTTTTTGTTTTGTTTTGTTTTTTTCTCTCCTTTGCCAGGTACGATGTCCTTCTCCCGGGACTAGTCTCTCCTAATAACATGTCCAAGGTATATGAGATGAAGTCTTGCCATCCTCAATTTCAAGGAGCTTTGGACTGTACTTCTTCCTAGACAGATTGGTTTGTTCTTTTGGCCATAGTATATTCAGTATTCTACACCAACACCATTTATTGTGATGTTCGTTATTGGTCCAGTTATGAGGATTTTTGTTTTTATTATGTTGGGAGTGTAATCCATACTGAAGGCTCTAGTCTTTGATCTTCATCAGCAAATGCTTCAGGTCATCTTCACTCTCAGCAATCAAGATTGTTTCATCTGCATATCACAGGTTGTTAATGAGTCTTTCATCAGTCCTGATGCTGCATTTTTCTTCATATAGTATGACTTCTTAGATTATCTGCTCAGCATGCAGATTGAATAAGTGTGGTGAAAGGATGCAAACCTGGTACACTCTCCTGATATTAAGCCATATAGTATCTCCTTGTTCTTTTTGAATGACTGCTTTTTTTTTTTTTTTTACCTATGTACAGGATCCACATGTTCTGGAATTCCCATTCTTTGTGATGTTATACATAATTTGTTATGATCCACACAGTCTAATCCTTTTACATAGTTAGTAAAACAAGGTACACATCTTTATGGTGTTCTCTCCTTTTAACCAAATTTATCTGACACCAGCAATGATATCCTTCATTGAACATCCTCTTCTAAATCTAACTTGAATTTCTGGCAGTTCCCTATTGATGTACTGCTGCAACCATTTTTTAATTATCTTCCACAAAATGTTTCTTGCATGTGATATTAATGATATTGTTTGATAATTTCTGTATTCTGTTGGGTCACCTTTTTGGAATGGGCACAAGTGTGGATCACTCCAAGTAGGTTGGCCAGCTGTCTCCCACATTTCTTGGTATAGACGTATGAGTGCTTCCAGCATTGCATCCATTTGTTGAAACATCTCAATTAGTGTTCTGTCAGTTCCTGAAGGCTGCTTGTCACCAATGCCTTATTCTTGAGATGATCTCTAAATTCAGGTGGGATATACTCTAGGTCATATTTTGGGTCTCGTGGACTTATTTTCTTCAACTTGAACTTGGACATGAGCAACTGATAGTCTGTTCTACAGTTGGCCCTTGGCCTTACACCAGTGCTATTGAGCTTCTCCATCACCTCTTTCCACAGATTGTACTCAGTTTAATTCCTGTGAATTCCATCTGGCAAGGTCCATGTGCATAGTTGTCGTTTATGTTGTTCACAAAAGGCATTTGCAATGAGTAAGTCTTGCAAAGCTTTATCATGCAACTTACGAAATCATTTCTGTCACCAAGGCTATATTTTCCAACTACAGATGATGCTGCTTTGTTTCCAACTTTCACATTGCAATCACCAGTAATTATCAATACACCTTGATTGCATGTTTGGTCAGTTTCAGGCTGCAGAAGTTGATGAAATCTTTAGTTTCTTCATCTTTGACAATAGTGGTTGGTACATTAATTTGAATAATAATTGTATTAATTGATCTTCCTTGTAGGCGTCTGGACATAATCCTATCACTGACAGCATTGTACTTCAGAATAGATCTTGAAATGTTTTTGACAATGAATATGATTCCATTCCTTTTCAATTTATCATTCCTGGCATAGTAGACTATGATTGTCCAATTCAAAATGGTGAATACCAATGCATTTTGTGCTCACTTGTTATTGTTGTTGTTAGATGCTATCAAGTCGTCTCCAACTCATAGTGACCTTGTGTACAGCAGAATGAAACCCTGCCCAGTTCTGTGCCAGCTTCACAATCCTTGCTGTACTTGAGCCCATCGTTGTAGCTACTGTGTCAATCCATCTTGTTGAGGGCCTTCCCCTTTTTCATTGACACTCTACTTTACCAAGCATGATATCCCTCTGCAGGGAATGGTCCCTTCTTACAACATGACCAAAGTAGGTGAAACAAAGTCTGGCCATTTTCTCTTCCAAGGAGCATTCTGGCTGCACTTTCTCCAGAACAGATTAGTTAGTTCTTTTAGCAGTCCATGGTACTTTTAGCATTCTTCACCAGCACAACTCAAAAGCATCGACTCCTCCTTATTCCTTATTCATTGTCCTTTAGCTCACTAATGCCTGGGATATCTGTCTTCAAGCATTCCATTCCATTTCATTAACAGCTTCCAATTTTCTTAGCTTCATACTTCTTACATTCCTTGTTTCAATTATTAATGGATGTTTACAGCTGTTTCTTCTCCTTTTGAGTGGTGTCACAACAGCAGATGAAGGTCTCACGTGCTTTACTCTATCCACATCATTAAGGTTGCCTCTACTCTGAGGAGGCAGCTCTTCAGCTCTTCCCCCATCTTACTTTGAGTCCCTTCCAACCCGAGGGGCCCATCTTCTACCACTGTATCAGACAGTGTTCTGCTGCTGTCCATACAGTTCTCATTGGTCAGTATTTTTAGACATAGATCGCCAGGTCCTTCTTCCACCACTCATATGTGACTTGGTCAAACTGTGTTAGCCTGCATGTTACTGTGACGCTGGAAACTATGCCACTGGTATGTCAAATATCACCATGGTAACCCATGGTGGTTTGGTTTCAGTGAAGCTTTCAGACTAAGCAGACTAGGAAGAAGGACCTGACAATCTACTTCTTTAAAAAAAATTGTTTTAATTGTTCAATAGTACATTTTTAAAATTGATCCATATCATTGTGTGTACTAGACTGTTTAGTCTTGTTGCTCTGATCGTATTCCATTGTGTAAACAGTCCATATCCATTTATCCATTATCCTGTTGATGGGCAGTTTATAGTTTCCAGTTTGGGTTATTACAGGTAGTGCTATAATGAATATCCTGGTACCAGTATCTTGGTGAGCAGATGTGTATGTTTCTTTGGATATATACTTAGGAGTGAAATTCTCGGTCACTGCCAAAAGGTCAACAGTTTGAACCCACCAGCTGCTCCACAGGAGAAAGGTGAGGCAATCTGTTTCTGTAAAGATTTAAAGCCTTCGACCAAGTAGCGACTGGGATCTTAAAAGCTTGCAGGCGGCCATCTAGATGCAACGACGGGTCTCTCCTCGTCCAGAGCAAAGAAAAATGAAGAAAATCAAAGACGCATGGAAACAATTAGTCCAAGTGACTGGTTCACCATGCGATCCTCAGCCTATATGACTATGAGACCAGAAGAACTAGATGGTGCCGAGCTACCACTGTCAACCACTCGGAGAGGGGTCTGTGTAGGAGATCCTAGATAGAGTGGAAAAACAATGTGGAACAAAACTCAAAATTACATATATATATATATATATATATATATATAAAAGACCAGGTTTGCTGGTCTGATAGAGCCTGACGAAACCACGGAGACTATGGCCCCTAGCTGCCCTTCAGGTCTGGAGTTGAACCTACTCCTATGCCTTCCAGCCAAACAAAAGACAAGCATATGAGCTGAAAATTTACATTAGGTAGATACACTCCTTGGAGAGAACAGTCATAGGAGAATAGAAGGGCTGTGTATGTACAGGGTACAGCTCAGGGGACAGGAGTGCATGGAGGGAAGAACACAGGGAAGAGGTAAATAGGAGGAAGTGGGAGGGGAGCTGTTGCATTTGGTAAATTGAAGTCAATGTCATAAGACAAAGTGTGTGTGAATTGCTATATGGAAAGTGAATTTGCTCTGTAAACTTTCACCCAAATCACAATTTAAATAAAAAACAAAAAAGATTTAAAGCCTTCGAAACTGCCAAAGGGGCAGGGAGGCCATATCTTCTGACCTCCTCTAACCCCACAAGAGGAAGACAGAATCACCATCAGCACTCCAAAGCCTATTCCTGCAAGTTCAGACATGCTGCCTCCCTCCAGCCCTTTCACCAACCGTTCCTCCCACAGCATCCACCACCTCTCTGCTGGGTTTGATAATTCGCTTCAATGGCCACACAAAACTCACAGATTATGGGTTTTATTAGGGAAACAACAAGCTACAATTCAGGTTCAGAAATGGCTCTCACAGCCAGCCATCTCACTTAGCAGCTGGCAGACTCTCTCAGCAGCGCATGTCTCTCTCAGCAAGTGTGTGTCTCTCCATCTCTCTCTCAGCAGCACATGTCTCTCAGCAAGTACATGTCTCTCAGGAGTGTGTTTCTCTCAGCAGCACATCTTTCTCAGCAGTCAGAGAGGCTCCTGCCTGTAGGAGGGCTCCTTTGAGGCTGGCAGAGTGACCAAACTAACCAGTCCCAACATCAGAATTCTTTACACCTGAGAGAGAACTTCCCAGAAGATTGCTTCGTGCCACTCGCAACAGAAATGCCCCAGGTGGATCACTTTAACAATCAGGAGCTACTCAGTTGTTTATGGCAAATTCCACCACGGAGTTTACAGAGACTTATGGCTAGAAAAGCCACACTATGTAATTTACTACACCGCAGGCCACACCCTGGCTTTTCTAGCCATTATCCCTTTTATACTTCAAAAATTAACATCCACTTCACCATCAGTTTAAGAATAACCACTCCCATGAAAGCATGTAAGCCAACACATTATGCCTTCATCTCCCCCCATTTTAAACAGCCAGTTTCTAATTTGCCCATCCCTATCAAACCAGTACTCTGAGGAGACAACCATGTTCCTTTCTTTCTGGAGTTATCTTCTGTTCTGCTTGGAAACTTTGGGCATCTGGATCCATAAACAAGCAAAGTCCAGCCCAGCACAAGCCATCAAATTGCAGCATCTTAACACCAGTTCAGTGTCAAACATCTTCCTCTTCATTTGGTCGGGTCTGGTCAGCTCAGCCCTAGCCATCTCAGCTAGGTCATGGGTACCAGCTGCCAAGTTTGCCACTCTTCCTTACACATCAGACCAGCCAGCACCTTCTCTCATATCCTCAGTCCTCAGGGACTATTTCAATGCCTGTAGGCTTCCAACTCCTTGCATTTCAGACCAGCCAACCCTTCCTCTCATCCCCAGCCTCTGGGCCTAGGTCAAAGAGTACCAAACTCAGCCCGTTTCTTCTTTGCTGCACTTCCCCCATTTCCACTCAGGTGGACCCAGGTGGTCACAAG
>NW_006921740.1:4853882-4863227 GCF_000298275.1 Orycteropus afer afer
GCCTTGATGCACCCAAAGCCTATCTGCTTGCTTTAAATTCAAAATACTAAACAGTCTCTTTTTTTTTTTTTTTTCTTCTTCTCTTTGGGTCCTTTCTTTGAATGCAGATCTTCTGTTCTCTCAGTAGGTCTGTGTGGGGCTCAGATTTTCTACCTAAGTCCCGTATATTCTATACCCAGGATTGAAACAAAAGCCTGTGTTTCTACTGGGCAAATTCTGTTTCCCCTTTTAACATATCCAATCAGGTATCAGCTGAAGGCAGACTTACATGTTCTCTGTTATCCTTACCCCATAATTATTTCTAATGTACGAGCAGGTAAGAGAACATTCAATGCCCATAGAACATTCAGATAAACACATAATCTAAAACACATAATCCTTTTTAAGACGTTCCAGGTTCATCTCTTCACTTTGATTACCTTCCCATTCTATGTATATGGCCTTGGGCCTGTGGCTGGGTGTAACCAAAAGCCCTAGCCTCTGAATCAATCATCTCCTTTAATAGGTAACACCAACCAAAGTAACCATCTTAAGAATCCAAAGTTTCACTTCCCAGACCCCTTCCTTCTTTCTTACAAAGTCCCATGCTTCTATGAATCTGGAGCCACTACAAAAAATCCCACTGCTGACACCAACTGCCAAAGAGGCAGGGAGGCCACATCTTCTGACCTTCTCTAACCCCACAAGAGGAAGACTGAATCACCATCAGTAGCCCAACACCTATCCCTGTGAGGCCAGACATGCCGCCTCCCTTCAACCCTTTCACCAACCCTGACACCAACCTCTCCTCCCACAGCACCCACCATCTCTCTGCTGGGTTTGATAATTTGCTGCAGTGGCCACACAGAACTCACAGATTATGGGGTTTATTAGGGAAGCAACAGGCTACGATTCAAGTTCAGAAATGCACACAGTGTCTCACAGCCGGCCATCTCACTTAGCAGCTGGCAGACTCTCAGCAGCATGTGTCTCTCTCTTCTCTCTCAGCAAGTGTGTGTCTCTCAGGAGCGTGTTTCTCTCAGCACCACATCTTTCTCAGCCAGCAGTCAGAGAGACTCCCTCTACCTCTAGGAGGGCTCCTTTTGAGTCTGGCATAGTGACCAAACAAACCAATCCCAACATCAGAATTGTATACACCTGAGAGAGAGAACTTTCCAGAAGATTGTGTCATGCCACTCTCAACAGAAATGCCCCAGTGGATGATTTTAACAATCAGGAGCTACTCGGTTGCTCATGGCAAATTCCACCATGGAGTTTACAAAGACTTATAGCTAGAAAAGCCATACCAGGTGATTTACTATACGGCAGGAACCCTGTGGGGTCACTGTGCGTAGGAATCAACTCAGTGGTAGTGAGTTTAGGTTTTGGTTTGGATATGCGTATTTTCAAGCTCTAATAGATATGCCAAAGCAGTTTTCCAACGTGATTGTAAAGAAGTAGCACAGATTTGACTGAGGGAGAGTCAGATGTGCTGACTCATTGGAATGGGAGTGAATGCAAAAGAAGTTGAATCAGACCCAGACTTTGAAAGGTGAACAATGCCATAGTGTTGACAGAAATTGTAAAGTCAGTCTTTTTCAAAATTAGGCATTTCCTTGCCTCTTTTTATAAAAAGATGACAAGATTTCCTCAGTGACTCTGAATCCTCATTATGAACATCGGTGACACGCTGTGCTTTAACATACTGATCATGGTGGCTATGAGTCACAGTGCACTCGGCAGCACCCAGCAACAGTGTACTGACATCCCAGGGTTTGTACATGTTTGTAGAGCCTAGGACCAGAGGCTGGTGGTTCAAACCCACCAGCTACTCCTCAGAAGGAAGATTGGGCAATCTACTTCCATAGTGATACTGTCTTGGAAACCCAAAGAGTGGTCACTATGAGTCGGATCTGACTCCATGGCAGTGAGTTTGGTTTTGGTTTTGGTTAGGACCCTACTAGCACATTCTACGAAAGGATTCCAGATTGCTCTGCTTTTGTTTATTTAAAACATTTTTTTTTTCCTCTTTCACTTTGAGGACCACTTCTGCAATCCCTGTGTCCTCACAATTTCTCAGCAGCTGCATTATTTTGCATATGATTGGATGGAGGTTCAGTTTTTCATTATAAAGCCTTGTAAATGTTGTGACACATTTTCTCATGCTTGATTGATAGCTGCATTTTAGATCGGGATTTGGCTAAGGAGGGCCCATGGGCCCTGCTGCCTGTCTGTGTCACTTAAGATTAATTGGAGTTTAGCCACACCCATTTGTTTATACTGTCTGAGGCTGCTTTTAATCCTACAAAGGCAGACTTTAGTAGTTGGAACAGTGACCCTGTATCCTGCAAAACCTAACGTATTTACTACCTGGCCCATCACATCTTACAGCCTCTGAGAAACTCAGCTGTACCCTTATGAGAAAATAAAACTGACAATGGAAATAACTCCTGTTGTCACTCATTAGTTGCCATTGAGTCACTTCCTTCTCATAGTAACCTTATGAATGACTTGACCTTGTAGACGCTCCTTGAAAGAGACCCCTGGGGATTCTCAAATGTACTTTGAGAACCACTGTTACAGGACGTAGTGGACTGCAGCAATTCCTGAAGTAGTAATGAATTAGAAAACTTCCATAACCATTAACAGATTCACAGAGTGTGCTAATGGGGTTGTTGGTTGGTAGCCCATTCCCAGTCATATTTTCTAAACATTGTCACCCAGGCTGAGTTTAATGGACTTCCCCATAGGCACTCAGTAATAAATGTTGTTGTTGTTGTTGTTATGTGCCCTCGAGTCAACCCTGACTCATAGCGACCCCTCCTTGGGTTTCCGAGGCAGTATCACTACGGAAGTAGGATTGCCCAACCTTCCTTCCGAGGAGTGGCTAAATAAATAGCAAGCCCTAATATGAAGGTTTCCCAGCTCTAAAACTATTATCTTTACTTGTGGATTACAGTGTCTCTAACAATTAAAATACATAATCCATTTTTTTTTAATTATGTGTTCTGTATTTTACAAGTTACTTTTATTGTGATTATTATATCTAATACATGCTTACTGAGAAAACATAAAATACAGAAAAGTATAAAGGAAACCAAAATCACTTTTAATCCTACAACCCAGAGATAATAGCAATTAACATTTTAGTATATACCTTCCAGTATTTGTTAAATTTATAATAAAAATGCATATCATACAAATAATTTAACAAATTATACTCAAAATAGTTTTTATTGTTTTGTTTTCTTTGTATTTTTTCTCCTTTATATTGTTGTGAGCATTTATTACCATCAATAAACACATTTTCAAAAATGCCATTTTAAAATAGTAATCTAACAGTTCGTCATATGAGTATGCTGTGATTTATTTCATTCTTCTTTTATGGGGCATATATTATTTCCAGATTTTTCCTCCTATAAATAATATTTGACATCAGTTTTTGACAACATGTCTGATACATCTTCCTAGATACAGAGAAAGATCATTACTCTTTCAATATTTCCTTTTTGAACTTTTTCATATTTTAATATGTGTGTAATTGCATAGGTTGATTAGATGATGCATTAAGGTAATAGTATTAGTCGAAATATTTGATTGTACCTAACATTGCTATTTTAAGGTTCAGACAACATAATTTATAGTTCTCATATGTAATGAGCACTCAAATATAACGAGGGATTGACACAGTGGCTAATGATGGGCTCAAGCATAGCAAGGATTGTAAGGATGGCACAGCACTGGTCAGTGTTTCATTCTGGTGAACACAGGGTCACTGTGAGTCATAGTCAATACAATGGTACCTAACAACTAACAACATAGGTAATTTTACTCCTATCCCATCTTTTGCATAATTTTTTTCAATTAACATGCTATATTGGAGTACTGTAAGCGATGAATTTCATTCAGTATGTTTATAATCAACATACATACAGACACATATATAATAGGGCTCATACTCAAAATATTTTTTATCCTGTTTTGTTTTCCTTTTTAGTTTCGATGTACTTTGTAAGAACTATAGTTTTTATTAAATTTAATATATATACACACATATATGTACATATATATAGACATATGTATAAGACTATATTAAAATATTACTGAATTTCAGTTTTCCCATGAAGGTATTGAGTAACTTTATCGTTTTTCTCCCTAGTCATCTTCCTACTCTCTTTCAGAATAATGGCTTTTACTAGTTGTCTATATGGATTTTTGAAAGGACAGAAGAGTGATGGAACTATATGAAGTACATGTTCCTGAAAATCATGAAAATTGGCACAAATTCTACCTCTGTCAACTTTTCTTTAAATCAGTGAATATTTATGTAAAAAAAAGTTTGAAAAGAACATAGTATCCATGTGTATATTTTCATATATATAACAGAACAAAATATATATATTAATAGTGATAGCTGATGTTATATATGTATTTTTATTATTCCTGACTTAAATTACTCCTCAAAGTG
Organism: Orycteropus afer afer; assembly: GCF_000298275.1. Classification (NCBI taxonomy): domain Eukaryota; kingdom Metazoa; phylum Chordata; class Mammalia; order Tubulidentata; family Orycteropodidae; genus Orycteropus; species Orycteropus afer. The sequence continues at coordinate 4,858,330 of NW_006921740.1, forward strand.
TGTTTATATTGTGAATTAATATAATGTATTGTTCATATTATACTTAGTAACTTGTTTCTTATTGAGCCATATTTGTATAAAATACTTTTACAATTCTTGTTTTTAAAGTGTTTTTAGTTTTCATGCCTCTGTTTATTATCCCTTATCTTTAATGCCTTCTTGAAGAATTACCAGCTTTGATGCTCTTCCATCATGCTGAACTGTTTTTCTTCTAAGTATAAAATTACTTATTCACAGATTTACTGTCATCAAGGGGAATATATTCTGGCCTACTATTACAATAGACTCACCAAAGTCTTGATAAAATAGTAATTACCTTACTATTATAATATATATAATAACTTATTGCCAACAAAAAAATCTGTGATGGAAAAGATTCATTTATGTATTGTATACAACATTATTTGGGCTATTACATAAAGTCGTCACATAATACAAATCCTATCAAAGTCAAACTAAAAGCTGCATTCAGAGTTTTTCAAAACAATAGAAATTTGAGATTTTTTTCAATAAATAAAATTCCTCAGTGTATTAATCTAAAATTTCAGAATATGGAAGTACGTAGGATAAATAAAACATTTTGCTAAAATTCAATAATAAACAATGATACAGGTTTTTTGCTTCTAAATCGATATGCTATAATTTATTGGTCTTCCAGAATCATATGTAAATAGTGAACTTTGGCACATAAATAGAAAACAGGTTTTTACAATTAACTTTCAAAGTTGTGAATTTTAATAATTTAGGTCTATATGTGTGTGTATACTTATAATAATAAAAGAACAGAAATACAAGATAGAGTATCAGGTACAGAAACTAATCGTGTTTGAGCCATACACATTTGAAGAAAATCCTGTTCTTAAAAAATTTCACTGTGACTGAAAGAACTTAAAACTAATAGGAAAGTGGAAGAAGAATTATTTAATAAGAAAGTGAAAGAAGAGTCAGAACAATTATTTTGATGCATTTTGTTTCCCACCTGTGCTTTAATAAAGTGGAGTGTGTGTGTATATATCTGGGGACTCTCTAGAGTTAATATGCCCTGTACTGGTTATAGCCTTTGCAGTAATTCAGTGTGTAATTGGATGTGATATGGCTTAACTTTTCCACCATCTTTGTAATTTGATGTACCCTATCTCCTTTGTGGAGATCCATGTATCAGCAAAATAAGAGAGAAGTGTGACTGTTTGCAATGTCACACGGAAAATCTTTTAATAAATATGTAGATAAAATAGTAAATATTTGTTCTTACCTTTTCCCCCAAAGCAATTGTAAAGCATATTTTGTTAAATATTTTATTTTTAATGCTTTCAATAATTTAAAAATGTATAACTTGCCATTATTGTTACTTTCATAATCATGGTACTATAATTTTTTTAAAAAATTATTATCTTAAAATATTGAATACTCTGACCCGGTACAGACATTTTAAAATTTTGTTTTCAGTCATTTTAAATAACGGAGCTTGACATAGATTTTCCAATAAATTTTCTAGTCAATTTATTTTCTCTTTCTTTCAAACAGTTTTCTTACAGATTTTATAGTATCAATATTATGTAGTTCTAAAATTAAGGAAAAATTTATTCAAATCAGATTTTTCATTGTGGGATATGAATTTTAGGTGCAAGACATCTTTTTACTTATTTCATTTTTTCCAGTTAGCTCAAAGTTAAGAAATGAAGTCAAAAGTTTCTGTTAGTAATCCATCCACAGAATGGTTGAACAGGCTGTGTGTGTGTGTGTACATTTTTCTCACTTCCAGATGCTCTTTGTGAGAGCATTAATTACGGTTAGATTGAGCCACCTGCTACCCTACATTATTGCAATCCTCTGTCACACACCTGATTTCACATTTCTTAGAAGATTTTAGCCCTTGGTCTGCTTTCTTTCTACCATTAGTTCTATCATCATCCTTCCTGTGTCTTGGACTAATGGTTATCAACCGTAGCTGCACATCGGAGTTACCTGGCAAACTTCTAATGAAAATCTGGTGCCTGAACCCTTCACCAGACCACATAAATAAATCTCTGGGAGTGAAGTATGCTTTTTTCCTTAAAAAAAAAAAAAAAAAAAAATTTGCTTTCTCTGGGTGATTCTAATCTGCAGTCAGTGGTACTGCAAGAGATGTGGAAATTGAAGATGAACAAAGATTTTAGTCAAATCTAAAAAAAGAGAGGTCAGTGAGAAGAAAGTATATCTACAAATAACTTAGACAAAAATTCTAGAATCTAGATAATACCAACATGCTGGAGGGTGGGGAGGAGAATAGAAAAAGAACAAAGGAACATGAGAAGAGGGAAAATACTTGTCCTGAGGGAAGATACAAATATTAGTATATTTAAGATACCAATGGTGAAATAACACAAGTACAAACAAGTCTTAGCAGCAACTATCATAATGATACATTAACAGCCAACACATAAAGAATTTTATTCTTCAAGCAGTTTCCTAACAGTTTATATATATTGACTCATTTGATTATCACAACAACCATATTAGTGGTACCCTTATTCTGATTTTATAGATGAGGGTATAGGCAAGAGAGATTAACTTCCATGGAGATACTTCTAGTAATGGTGGAATAACTCTTAACTTAGACTTTTAAACTTTAAAATCAGCAGAAGAAAACTTGATCTCTGCAATGGAATGTAGGGAAAGGAAATGTTTTGATTACCTAGTGATGCTCTAACAGAAACACCACAAATGGGATGGCTTGAACAAACAGGAGTTTATTCTCTTACAATGTTGGATACTAGTAGTCCAAGTTCAAAGTGCCAGGCTCTAGGGGCTGGGTGAAAGCCCCTCAACTTTGGGCTTCAGCTCTGCCTCCTGCTTCCAGCCCACTGGAGCTAGTGGCATTTCTTCCCTCAGACAGCTGCTGGCTGCTGAGGCTGACAAGCTCAAGGTTGACAAGTAAAAAGGCACAATCCTAATGTTACCAAACTACATGGAAGGTCACTAATTCAAATTCAGATGAAGTCCCAAGAGTGGCAGAGCATGGCAGGCTGTTGAACAAGTTGGCTACATGCAAGATTCAAGTGTGCCAAAAGGATAGAGACCATTCCCCAAAGCTGCTGCTTATATATGGGAAGCAGACCACATCCCTAAAGCACCTGCTTGTGTTAGATCCCACCATGAAGTTGATTGCCAGTCTCATCATGGCAAATAACTACCACCAGCTGCCCAGCCACTCAACCAGGCCCAGCCAACTTGACTACCTTCACTACCACAGGAAAGTACAGTAAAAAAAATTTAAGAAGGTGGTAGAAATAAATCCTTATACAACAGTAACCATAATATATATAAATGGATAAAGGTCAACAATTAAAAGATTAAATGTTAAAAAGATTCAATAATATATCAGTTACAAGAAAGACACAGAAACTTAAAAGACAAAATTTTTTTTTTAAAAGAAATGGCAAAAAATTTCCCAGGCAAATGTAATCCAATGGAAAACTCAAGTACCAATCCAAATATCTAGCAAAATAGAATTTTAGGGAAATAAATGATGTTATATATAATGGTGAAAGTAACAATAGAAGAAATTATAATTGTCATAAACATGCAGTTTATATATATATTTGTGAGAGCTGTGGTAGAGTAGTGGCTAAGGCATTTGACTGCTAACCAGAAGGCTGGCGGTTCAAACCCACCAGTCACTCCTTGGAAGGAAGATTGAGAAATCTTCTGTAGAGATACTGCCTTGAAACCCAAGGAGTACCTATGAGTCTAGATCAACTTGATGGCAGTGAGTTTGGGGTTTTTTGTTTATATATATTTATAAAACTCCATAACCAACAAACAGAATATTCTTTTCATGCATGTCTCTAACACTTATTAATAAACCATATATGTTGGCCCTAAAACCAAAAAACAAACTCACTGCCATCGAGTAGATTTGGACTCATAGTAACCCCAAATGGGTTTCCAAGGCAGTAAATCTTTACAAAAGTAGACTGCCTCATCTTTCTTCCATGGAGTGGCTGGTGGGTTTGAACCACCAACATTTTGGTTATCAGACAAATGCCTTAACCATTACACAAGCAAATCTCGTTGTTGTTGTTGTTGTTATTTGCCATCAAGTCGGCCCCGACTCCTAGCGATCCTCCTTTGGTTTCCGAGGCAGTTATCACTACGGAAGTAGGATTGCCCAACCTTCCTTCCGAGGAGTGGCTGGTGGGTTTGAACCACCAGCCTCCTGGTTAGCAGTCAAGTGCCTTAGGCACTATGCTACCAGAGCTCCAGCCCTTAAGTCACTGCCGTTAAGTTGAATCCGACTCACAGCGACCCCTATTGCTATGGAAGTACATCACCCAACCTTCCTTCCCGGGAGTGGCTGGTAGGTTTGAAGCGCCAGCATTCTGGTTAAGGAAGCTTCAAATTCAAAAGGATTAAATAATCATATAAACCATGTTCTTTAACCATAATGCATAAAATTAGAAAATATTAATACAAGAATAGGAAAAAAGGTCTATGTATTTGGAAACTAAAAAACTTATTTCTAAATTACCCTAGTGTATAATTGGAAATCATAAAGGAAATAAAATAGACCTGATAATTAAATGATAACAAAAGTACTAGAATCAATATTTTGGGTCACTGCTGGAGTAGGTGTAATTATAAGAAAACATATATATACCTTTACATTAATCTAGAAACTGTTCAAAATAAATAACCACTTAACTGAACTTATTGGAAAAAAGAAACATGGCAACCTTTCTCCCTCCCCCCACAAAAAAAGAAATAATAAGACAAAATAATGAAATAAAGAACAACAAAATTGAGGTTAACGCAACCAAGAGCTGAATCTTTAAAAGGATTAATAATTATAAGAAACAAAACTAATTGGGAGGGATTTATTTATATATATATGTAGTATAGTGGCTAAAGCACTTGAC
>NW_006921740.1:4863329-4869617 GCF_000298275.1 Orycteropus afer afer
TTCTTTTAGCAGTCCATGGTACTCTCGGTATTCTTCACCAGCAAAAGGATCAACTCTTCTTTAATCTTCCTTATTTATTGTCCAGCTCTCACATGCATATGAGGTGATTGAAAATATCAAATATCATGGCTCATGTCAGGCACACCTTAGTCCTCAAGGAGTCATCTTTGCTCCTCAGCACTTGAAAAAGATACTTTGTAGTTGACTTGCCAGTGCTATACGTCATCTAATGTCCTGACTGCTGCTTCCATTGGCATCGATTGTAGAACCAAGCAATGTGAATTCTTTGACAACCTCAGTCTTTTCTCCATTTATCATGATGCTGCTTATATAGGTCCAGTTGTGAGGATTATTGTTTTCTTTATATTGAAATGTAATCCATACTGCAGACTCTATTCTTCAATCTTCATCAGTAAGTGCCTCAAGTCATCCTCACTTTCAGCAAGCAAAGTTGTGTCATCAGCATATCTCAGATTGTTAATGATTCTTCCTCCAATCCTGATGCCACGTTTTTCTTCATATAGTCCAGCTTCTCAGATTATTGTTCAGCATACAGATTGAATAAGTATGGGGAAAGGAAAGGATACAACCCTGACGCAATCCCTTCTTGATTTTAAACTATGCAGTGCCCCCTTGTTCCGTTTGAACGACAGCCTCCTGATCAATGTACAGGTTCCTCATGAGTACAATCAAGTGTTCAGGAATTCCCATTCTTCTCAATGTTATCCATAATGTGTCATGATCCACACATTCAAATGCCTTTGCATAGTCAATAAAACACAAGTAAACATCTTTCTGATATTCTTTGCCTTGAGCCAACATCCATCTAACAGCAGCTATGATATCCCTTGTTCCACATCCTCTTCTGAATCCAGCCCGAACTTCTGGAAGTTCTCTGTCTATATATTGCTGCAACTGTTTTTTTAATTATCTTCAGTAAGATCTTACTTACGTGTGATATTAATGATATTGTTCAATAATTTCCATATTCTGTGGGATGACCTTTCTTTGGAATGGGTACAAATATGGATCTCTTCCAATCAGTTGGCCAGGTAGCTGTCTTCCAAATCTCTTGCATACCCAAGTGAGTGCCTCCAGTGGGGCATCTATTTGTTGAAATATCTCAGTGGCTATTCCGTCAATTCCTGGAGCCTTGTTCTTTGCCAATTCCTTCAGTGCAGCTTCGACTTCCTCCTTCAGTACCATTGGTTCTAGGCCATAAGCCACCTCCTGAAATGAATGATCTAACAGTTCTTTTTGGTACCATGACTCTGTATTCCTTCCATCTTCTTTTGATGTTTCCTGCATCATTCATTTTGCCCACAGAATCTTTCAATATTGCAACTCAAGGCTTAAATATTTTTCCTCAGTTCTTTCAGCTTGAGAAATGCCGAGTATGTTCTTCCCTTCTGGTTTTCTAACTCCCAGTCTTTGCATATTTCATTACAGTAATTGGCTTTGTCTGCTCGAGCTGCTCTTTGAATTCTTCTGTTCAGCTCTTTTATCTTGTCATTTCTTCCATTTGCTTTAGCTACGCTCTGCTCAAGGGCAAGTTTCAGAGTCTCTTCTGTCATCCATTTTGATCTTCTTTTCTCATCTTTTTAATGACCTCTTGCTTCTTCATGGATGATGTTCTTGATTTCATCCCACATTTCTTCTGGTTTTCAGTCACTGGTGTTCAATGCATCAAATCTATTCTTTCGATGGTCTCTAAATTCAGGGGGTATATTCAAGGTCATATTTTGGCTCTCTTGGACTTGTTTTAATTGTGTTTAACCTCAAGTTGACTTTGCATATGACAAGTTGATGGTCTGTTCCACAATTAGCTCCAGGCCTTGTTTTGGTGAAGATATTGAGCTTTTCCATCACCTCTTGCCACAGATGTAGTCAATCTGATTCCTGTGTCTTCCATCTGCCGAAGTCCATGTGACAGCCACCATTTGTGTTGTTGAAAAAAAATATTTCCAATGAATAAGTCTTTCAAAATTCTACCATGCGATGTCCAGCATTATGTCTGTCAGCAAGGCCAAATTTTGCAACTGTTGGTAATTATTCTTTGTTTCCAACTTTTGTATTCCAGTCACCAGTGATAATTAACACATCCTGATTGCATATTCAGTCAATTTCAGACTGCAGGAATTGATAAAAATCTTCAATTTCCTCATCTTTGGCTTTGATGTTTGGTGCATAAATTTGAATAATAGTTATATTAACTGGTCTTCCTTGTAGGTGTATGGATATTATCCTATCACTGACAACATTGTACTTCAGGACAGATCTTGAAACATCCTTTGTGATGATGATGAATGCCATGCCATTCCTCTTTAAATTCTCATTTCTGGCATAGTAGGTCATATGGTTGTCTGATTCAAAATGGCCAAAACCAGTCCATTTCGGCTCACTAATGCCTAGGATATCAATCTTTATGTGTTCCATTTCATTTTTGACAACTTCCAATTTTCCTAGATTCATACTTTGTACATTCCATGTTCTGATTATTAATGGTTGTTTGCAGCCATTTCTCCTTAATTTGAGTCATACTATGTCAGCAAATGAAAATTTGGTACAAGATACAAAATAGAACTTGATTAGAACAATATGTGTTAAATAAATTGAAAGTCAAATACAGGGTCTGGGATTTGCTTTTACCCTACCTACAAGCTAGTACCCCCACTTGTCTGTCAGTTTATTACACTGTTATGGCTTGCGTGTTGCTGTGATGCTGGAAGTTGTGCCATTGGTATTTCAAATACCAGCATGGTCAACCATGGTGGACAGGTTTCAGCAGAGCTTCCAGACTAAGATAGACTAGGGAGAAGGACATGTCTAGGTCAACTCTTGGGGGAAAAAAAATGGCAAATATTCATGAATAATCAGAGCTTAGAATGTACAGAGTATGAATCTAGGAATACTGGAAGTTGTAAAGAATGAAATGGAACCCATAAAGATTGATATCCTAGTGATTAGCTGAAATGGACTGGCATTGGCCATTTTGAATCAGACAATCACATGGCCTACTACTCCAGAAATGACAAAACAAAACAAAACAAAAAAAAAAAAAAAAAGAGAGAGAGGAATTTCATGCCATTTATTGTCACAAAGAACCTTCAAGATCTATCCTGAAGTACAATGTTGTCATTGATAGGATATGCCTACAAAGAAGACCAGTTAATACTACTATTATTCAAATTTACATACAAACCACTAAAGCTAAGGATGAAGAAATTGAAGATTTTTTACCAACTTCTGCAGTCTGACACTGACCAAACATGTAATCAAAATGTATTAATAATACTGGTGACTGGAATGCAAAAATTGGAAATAGAGAAGAAGCATTAGTGGTTAGAAAATATGGCCTTGGTGATAGAAATGATGCCAGGGATCGCATGGTAGAGTTTTGCAATATCAAAGACTTATTCATTGCAAATACTCTTTTTTAACAACAAAAATGGCAACTATACTTGTAACCTCCCCAGATGGAATCAAATTGACTACATCTATAGAAAATGATGAGGAAGATGCTGCTATCAGCCAGAACAAAGCCAGGGGTTGACTGTGGATGAGGCCATTATTGTTTAAGTTGATGCCCAAGAATGACCTTGATTATATCCTTCCTGCATTTAGAGACCATCTAAAGAATAGATTTCATGCATTGAACACCAATGACTGAAAACCAGATGAATTGTGGGATGACATCAAGAAGATCATACATGAAGAAAGCAAAATGTCATTAAAAAGACAGGAAAGGAAGGAAAGACCAAAATAGATGTCAGAAGAGACTCTGAAACTTGCTCTTGAATGGAGGGTAGCTAAAGCAAATGGAAGTGATAAAGTAAAAGAACTGAAGAGATGATTTCAAAAGACAGCTCAAGAGGAGAAAGTAAAGTAGTATAATGAAATGTACAAAGACCTGGAGTTGGCAAATCAAAGCAAAAGAACACAATTGACATTTTTCAAGCTGCAAGAACAATAAAAAATTCCAGCCTCAATTTGCAATACTGAAGGTTTCTATGGGCAAAATATTGAAAGAAGCAAGAAGCATCAAAAAGAAGATGGAAGGAATACAAAGTCACTGTACCAAAAAGAATTGCTTGATGTTCAATCATTTCGGGAGGTAGCATATGATCAAGACCTGATGGTATTGAAGGAAGAAGTCCAAGCTGCACTGAAGAAATTGGTGAAACCAAGGCTCTAGGAATTGACAGAATACCCAACTAGATGTTTCAACAAATGGATGCAGCACTGGAGGCATTCATTTGTTTATGCCAAGGTATTGGGAAGCTACCTGGCCAACCAACTGGACGAGATCCATATTTGTGCCTATTCCAAAGAAAAGATATAAAGCAGAATGCAGAATTATCGAGCCATATCATTAATAGCACAAGAAAGTAAGATTTTGCCAAAGATAATCAAAAAACTTTCACAGCAATACATTGATAGGGAACTAACATACAAGCTGGATTCAGAAGAGGGCATGAAACAAGGAATTTCATTGCTGATGTAAGATGGATCTTGACTGAGGCAAAAAAAAAAAAAAAAAAAACCCAGAAAGACGTTTACCTATGTTTTATTGACTATGCAAAGGCTTTCAACTGTGTATATCATAACAAATTATGTATAACATTGGGAAACATGGGAATTCCAGAACACTTAATTGTGTTCAGGAGGAACCTGTCCATAGACAAGAGGCAATCTTGCCAACAGACAAAGGGGATACTTGTTGTTGTTGTTGTTATTTGCCGTTGAGTCGGCCCCGACTCATAGCAACCCCTCCTTGGGTTTCCGAGGCAGTTATCACTACAGAAGTAGGATTGCCCAACCTTCCTTCCGAGGAGTGGCTGGTGGGTTTGAACTCCCAGGGGATACTGCGTGGTTTAAAATCAGGAAAGGTGTGGGTCAGGGTTGTATTCTTTCGCCATATTTATACAATCTGTATACTGAGCAAATAATCCAAGAAGCTGGACTATATGAATAAGAAGCAGCAGCAGAATTGGAGGAAGACTCATTAACAACCTATGACAAGCAGATGACACAATCTTGCTTGTTGAAAGTGAAGAGTAGTGGAAGCACTTACTGATGAAGATCAAAGACTTCAGTATGGATTACATTTCAACATAATGAAAACAAAAATCCTCACAGCTGGACCAATAAGCAATATCATGATAAATGGAGAAAAGATTAGGTTGACTGTCAAGCATTTAATTTTCCTTGGATCCACAATCAATGCCTGGAAGCAGCAGTCAAGAAATCAAATGACATTACTCATCTGGCAAATCTGCTGCAAAAGACCTCTTTAAAATGTTAAGGAGTAGAGCTGTCACTCTGAGGACTAAGGTGCGCCTAACCCAAGCCATGTTATATTCAATAGGCTCATATGCATGTGAGAGCTGGACAAGGAATAAAGAAGACCAAGAAGAATTGGTGCCTTTGAATTATGGTTGTAACATTATTAAATATACCATGGCTGCCAGAGGAGCTCTGGTGGCATAGTGCCTAAGGCATTTGACTGCTAACCAGAAGGCTGGTATTTCAAACCTACTAGCCACTCCTTGGAAGGAAGGTTGGGCAATCTACTTCCGCAGTGAAACTGCCTCAGAAACCCAAGAAGGGGTCGCTATGAGTCAGATCTGACTCAACCGCAGTGAGTTTTGTTTTTGAGTTTTGGGAACTGCCAGAAGAATGAACAAATCTGCTTGGAATAAGTACAGCTGGAATTCTCCTGAGAAGAATTCCATATAGTCAGGAGGGACCAGTGCCTGGAGATGGACTTGGTAAAGTAGAGAGTCAGTGAAAAATAGGGAGACTGTGACTGAGATAGATTCGCACAGTGGCTGCAACAATGGGCTCAAGCATAGCAATGATTGTAAGAATGGTGCAGGACCAGGAAGTGTTTTGTCTGTTGTACATACTCTGCCCTATAGGGTTTCTAAGGCTGTAAATCTTTACAGAAGCAGACTGCCTAATCTTTCTCCCACAGAGCAGCTGGTTTGAACTGCCAACCATTTGGGTAGCAGCTGAATGTGTTAACTACTATTAGAACTCCTGATAATGATGCCAGTATCTTGCATTAATAATAATAAAGTTTATTGCCATCAAATCAATTGGGACTCATGGTAACCCCACGTGTTATAGAGAACTGCTCTATGAAAAAAAAGAAAAGAAAACACCTCACTGCCATCGAGTTGAATCTGACTCATAGTGACCCCCTTTGGGTTTCTGAGGCAGTAAATCTCTACAGAAGTAGATTACCCAACCTTCCTTCTGAGGAGTGGCTGGTGGATTTGAACC
>NW_006921740.1:4869917-4874278 GCF_000298275.1 Orycteropus afer afer
CAACTGCTGTCCTCTTGAGCTCATATGCTTGATTGTTCTAATGAGCACATACTCTCCTATTATTAGTGTTCACCTTATAGGCATATCTATCATCTGGCTGACAGTTGAGCCAGGGGGTTAAGTTCAGTTCCTCTCTTGAAGGTTGTCTAAGGGCCACAGCTTGGGGGTTCCACCAGCCTTCATCAGACTAGTAAGGCTGTTTCTTTCTTTCTTTCTTTCTTTCTTTTTTAAATGATTTTGAGTTTTGTTCCACATTCCCCTTGACTCTATCCTGGACCTCTTATTGTGATCCCTTTCAACTTGGTCAGCAGTGGAAGCCAGGCACCATCTAGTTCTTCTGGTCTCAGGATTGTGGAGACTGGGGTTCACGTGCTCTGTTAGTCCTTTGGACTAATTTTTTCCTGCATCTTTGATTTTCTTCACTCTTCTTTGCTCTGGATGGGGAGACTCTAATAGTTGCACCTTAAACGGCCACTCACAAGGTTTTAAGACCCCAGTCCCTACTTCCCCAAATAGGGTGCAGAAGAGACTATGTCATGCCAATTGATCTTAGTAGTCCCCTGAGACTATGGTCCTAAGCACCATACTCCATAGGGGCTTTTTAGGTTTTTTGGCTATAATTTTTATGCAACAGATTGATAGCTCTTTTTTTTCCAAGGAGCTTCAGCGAGTGTTCACACCACCAACCTAATGGTTAGTAATAGTGTAGTGCATACAATTTGTGTCACCAGACGAGAGTACCAAGGTTGGCATGTTTGGAAGATGACTCCTTTGCTGTCATTTCTATGTAAGTCCCAATAGGCACCGAATTTCATGATTGTACAATTTGTAGATGAGGAGCCAGAGGGAACATGCAAGTGGGGGCTGTTGCCTGGCTATCTGAAGGACACTACCAGTGAGGGTCATGTGTCCCCTCATGCTGTGATATTATTTCTGAGGCACTACTGATTTAGATTTTCTAGCATTTTAGTCAGGATTATTTGTTTAAATTTATACACATATGTGTTGTTGGCTCGTATTTATCTTTTGTGTTCACTCAGCCTCCTCTGGCTTTGCTATCACTGTTACCCTAGCTTTCCAGATTGGACTGTGGAATTTCTTTTTCCCATGCTCTGGACCACCTTGCTTTAGAAGGAAATTGTTGGTTCCTTGTAAGTTTGGTAAAAATGACTCATAAAATTGTCTGGGTAGAAGTCCTTTTTAGAGAAGAACATTTGACCACTTTTTTAATTCTTTCTGTAAATATTGATCTAGTCAGGTTTTCTCCTCCTTGAGTCAGTTTGGTAATTTAATTTCTCTGGAAGATCAACTATTTCATTTAGATTTAAAAATATCATCTAAATTTTAATTATATATCTTTTGTTGTTTAATGTTTATTTTTTGTGACTGACTCTTGACTGATAGGCCAAAGATTAATCAATTTTTTTTAAATTGACTTTTTATTTTTTATTCATCAAATTTACTGTTTGATTTGTTTTCTATTTCATTAACTTCTATTTTCAGTTGAACCTTCTCTTTGCTTCTGTTTGTTTTCATTTTTGAGTTGTACACTTAGCTTATTTTTAATCTTTATTTTCTAAAGTATGCATTAAGGGCTAACAATTTTCCTCTGAGAACCTCTTGGGCTGCACCCTCATGGGTTTTGAATTATAATAGTTTTGTTGTCATTTGCTGTATTCCTCTTTAACTGAGATCACAATATGAATTTATCATCCAAAAAGGACACTTTTGAGAGTGAAATAAATATGTTAGGACAATAGATGCAAACCAGGACTGCCTTGTGTGAATTGGATAGTATTGTCATCTTATGTTGAACTAGAATTACTTAAACGGAAGGTTTAACTTTTCAAGTATTTAGATTTTATTACAAATTTCTAATGTATTGACTTGCAATCAAAGGATGTGGCCTATATGATTTCTGCTTTCTGGAATTTATTGAAGGTTTTTTTTTTTTTTTTAATTTGTCCTAAAACTTGTGACTGTTCCAAATGCTTTTGTACATAATGACTATTTCCTGTTTTATTTGGCATATATATTTGTAGATATCTGCAAATCAAGTTTGTTAATTCTCTGTATAATTATCTTTGTCTACTTGGTATGTTGATTTCTGAGAAAACTTAAGTCTCTCACTATGAAAGTAAATATGTATATTTTTCCCTTTTATTTCAGTTTTTGCCTTAAATAATTCAAAAGCTCTGTTGTTAGATATATAAAGTTTCAGGAGTATTATATTTCCTTGTTGGATTATACATTTTAGCATTATCTACTATTTCTTTTTTGACCTATTTGATACTTTTACCTTGAAATCTCTTTTATCAGATATTAAAGTGCTATTTATGCTTTTTTTAACAGCTTTATTTTTAAAAAAGCTTTATTGAAATATAATTCAGATACCGTAGAATTTTCCCATTTAAAGTGTACAATTAGATGATGTTTAGTACAGTCACAGAGTTGTGCAACCATCTTCACAATCAGTGATAGAACACTTTCATCATCCAAATAGATGCCACACCCATTAGCAGTAACTCGCCACTTTCCCCCAATACTCCTTCTCCAATCAGATTTGTTTATCTAGACATTTTATATAAATGGAATCATATGATATGTCAGGTTTGACTGGCTCCTTTCATTTAGCATGATGTTTTTAAGGTTCATTCACATTGTAGCATGCATCAGTACTTCATTGCTTTTTTATTGCCAAATAATCTTCTATTAGATGGATATACCACATTCTGTTTTTCCATTTGTCAGGTGATGTTGATTTGGGATATTCACACTTTTTGACTATTAAAATAATGCTACTATAAACAATCATGTGCAAGTTTTATGCATTTTTTAATTTTTTTTAATTGTGATTTGGGTGAAAGTTTAGAGCAAATTCATTTTCCATTCAACAGTTCATACACATTCTGTTTCATGACATTGACTGCAATCCCTAATGTAACAGCTCTCTTCCCACTTGCTTCCTGTGATTACCTTTTCCCTGTGCCCTTTATTACACACACCTGCCCTCGGAGCTATCTCCCTGTGCAAATGCAGTTCTGATCTCTCATGGTTGATTGTTCTAAGGAGTGCACCTTCCTGGTGTAAACTGTTCACTTTGTTGGCCTATTGTTTGGCTGAAAGCCACACGGGTGAGTTCAATTCTAGGTTCAAAGACTAGGGGACATGGTCTCGGGGGTTTCACCAATCTCTATCAGACCAATAAGCCTGCTCTTTTTTTTTTTTTTTTTTTTTTATGATTTTGAGTTTTGTTCCACATTTTTCTGCCACTCTATCCAGGATAGGAGCTCTGCTAGCATAGTGCCTAAGGTACTTGACTGCTAAGCAGAAGGCTGGCAGTTCAAACCCACCAGCCACTCTTCGGAAGGAAGGTTAGGCATCTACTTCCCTAGTGATGCTGCCTTGGAAACCCAAGGAGGGGTCACTATGAGTCGGGTCGACTCGATGGCAAATAACAACAACAACTATCCAGGATCTCCTATTTTGATCCCTTTCTGAGTGGTTGGCAGCAGTAGCTGGGCACCAGCTAGTTCTGTTTTCAGGGTCATATAGGCTGAGGTTCCCATGATCCACTAGTCCCTTGGACTAATTGTTTGCATGCATCTTTTTCATTCTTATTTGCTGCAGGTGAGGAGAGATCAATTTTTGCATCTAGATGACCACTTACAAGCCTTTAAGACCCTAGTCACTACTCACCAAAGTAGGATGTAGAACAACGTATTTGTGTAGTATATTATGATGATTGAGCTGATGTCCCCTGTGTCATGTATAAGCTTTTCTGTGAATGCATGCTTTCTTTTCTCTTGGGTATATACCTAGGAGTGGAATTGCTGGGTCATATGGCACCTCATTGTTTAATCTTTTGAGGAATTGCCAGACAGTTTTCCAAAGCAATCACTCCATTTTACATCCCCACCAACAATGTATGAGGGTACCAGTTTCTCTATATCCTCACCAATACTTGTTGTTAGCTGACTTTCTTATTACAGCTATCCTATTGGGTGTAAAGGAGCTCTGGTGGTGTAGTGCCTAAGGCATTTGACTACTAACCAGAAGGCTGGCGGTTCAAACTCACCAGCCACTCCTCAGAAGAAAGACTGGGCAATCTACTTCGGTAAAGATTTACCACCTTGGAAACCCACAGCGGGCCACCATGAGTCAGAACTGACTCAATGGCAATTTGGTTTTGGTTTTGGTATTGAGTTATGTTGTTGTTGTTATGCACTGTTGAGTTGAACCCAACTCATAGAGACCCCTCCTTGGGTTTCTGAGGCAGTATCACTAAGGAAGTAGATTGCCCAACCTTCCTTCTGAGGAGTGGCTGGTGGGTTTGAACCGCTAGCCTTCTGGTTAGCAGT
>NW_006921740.1:4874653-4897734 GCF_000298275.1 Orycteropus afer afer
TATGATCCATTTTAGGAGCTCTGGTGGCATAGTGCCTAAGGCATTTGACTGCTAACAGAAGGCTGGCGGTTCAAACCCACCAGCCACTGCTTGGAAGGAAGGCTGGGCAATCTACTTCCATAGTGATACTGCCTCAGAAACCTAAGGAGGGTCGCTATGAGTTGGATCTGACTCCACGGCAGTGAGTTAGATGATCCATTTTGAGTTAATTGTGGGTGTTGTGTGAGGTAAAGGTCCAATTTCATTTTTTGCATGTGGATATTCAATTGCTCCCATGTGCTTTCTTTTTGTTAGGATTTGCCTTGTGTATCTTTTCCATTACTTTGTTTTAACTATGATCATAAGTTTGTAATTTAGAAGTATGATATGTAAGACAAAACAATTGTCTCCGTTTACCAATCTGAGGAAATGTCTGAAGTTAAGTGACTTACCCAAGGTCTCATGCTTAGTGATAGAAAGTCAGTATTATGGATAGGATAGGTGTTCTGAATGTTTGCCCCATGGTACGAGCTAGTGCCTGCCCACTGAGCCCTTTAAATAAGCCCACCAGTCTCACCTTGAAAACCAGCCTCCAACCCAGGGTGAACCCGTGCATGTCAGAGTAGATCTGTGCTCTACAGGATTTTTCAATAGTTACTTTTTCAGAAATAGATCACTAGGTCTTTCTTCTGAGGTGCCTCTGGTGGACTCAAACTGCCAACCTTAAGTTAGCAGCCTACTGCGATAACTATTTGCACCACATAGGTGCAAACTCTACAGAGCACAGTTCTAATCTGACACACATGTAGTTGCCATGAGTCTGAATCTAGTCAATAGTAACTCTTTTTTTCCTTACTCACCTTGAACTCTAAACATTCACAGCAGTCCATCCCCTGGGGTGTGGGGTGGTCAAGAGGAAATTCCTAATTTATGCCAGACTAATGGAAACTCAAAATGATGGTCTGTCTACTTCAGTTTTTTGAAGGTCAAGGATGTTGGGAAGAAACAACAAGGTTCTGAAGACATTGCAAGGACATTTAAGACACTTCTGACCCCATAATATTTCCACTACTTTAGCTTTTCCTATCTTTTTTTTTTAATTTGTTACCTATGTGATCTTTATTTGCACAATTGCTTTGTATCCTACTCAGTTCATTAGCCTCTCCTTCCAGTAAAAGATTTTGCTGTTATATTTTTTCTCTGAACAGTAAGAAAGTTCTGTGTAAATACCCAGGGACAGGAATGATATGCAGACATGGTGGATTATAGAATGAAGAGGCTTTGAAAGTCATTGATCTCTCTAACTCAGGGCTTCTCAGCCTTGGCACTATTAGCATTTTGTGCCAGATAATTCTTTAACTCTTTGTTGCAGTGGACTGTCTTGTGCATTGCAGGATGGTTAGCAGCATCTCTGTCCTCTCCCACTAGATGCCAGTAGCCCCCCTCCCTCCTGCCCTCTGCCATTTGTGACAACAAAAAATGCCTCCATTGACAAATCTCTCCTAGGTGCAAAATCACCTATGGTTGTGAACTATATACTTTCTTTCCCACATATCTTAACAGCAGTTGAATGGTTAAATATTTGTAAAATTCCTAACCTTCTGTCAAATAGCATCTTTCTTTTTCATTTTGGGAGCTCTGGTGGTGTAGTGCCTAAGGCTTTTGACTGCTAACCAGAAGACTGGCAGTTCAAACTCACCAGCCACTCCTCAGAAGGAAGGGTGGGCAATCTACTTCGGTAGAGATACTGCCTCGGAAACCCAAGGAGAGGTCACTGTGAGTCAACCTGATGCCAGTGAGTTTGGTTTTTTTTTCATTGTACTGTGATCTCTGAAAACCTATATTGTGACAGAAAGGTAGTTAGCTAGTGTTGCTGTTAGTTACTGCAAGTTGGCTCTGACTCGTGACAACCCCATGTATAACCTAATGAAACGTTGCCTGGTCCTGTGTCATCCTCATGGTCTTCGGCATGTTTGAGTCCACTGTTGCAGCCATTGTGTAATGCCTTCCAACCTAGGGGGCTCATCTTCCAGAATCATATCAGACAATATTCGGTTGCAGTCAATAGGGGTTTCATTGCTAATTTTCAGGGTAGATTGCCAGGTCTTTCTTTCTAGTCTGATGTAGTCTGAAAGCTCTCCTAAAACCTGCCCATCATGGATGACTCTGCTGGTACTTGAAACACTGGTGGCATAGCTTTAAGTACCTCATTGTTGTTGTTAGGTATAGTTGAGTTGGTTCTGACTCATAGAGACTCTATGTACGACAGAACAAAACACTGCCTGGTCCTGGGTCATCCTCACAATCTTTGCTATGCTTAAGCCTGTTGCAGCCACTTTGTCAATCTATCTCATTGAGGGGCTTCCTCTTTTTTGCTGACTCTCTACTTTACCAAGCATGATGTCCTTCTCCAGGGACTACAGAAGTAGATTGCCCAATCTTCCTTCCGAGGAGTGGCTGGTGGGTTTGAACCACCAGCTTTCTGGTTAGCAGTCAAATAAATGCCTTACACACTATGCTACCATGACTGATAACATGTCCAAAATATGTGTGGTAGTTAAGGTTGTGTGTCAACTTGGCTGGGCCTTGTTTTGAGTGGCTGGGCAGCTGGATGTAGTTATTACTCGTGATGAGACTGGTAATCAACTCCATGGTGGAATCTGCTGTGAGCAGCTGAGTAGCTGCCGTAGGGATGTGGTCTCCTTCCAGTACATAAGCAGCAGCTTTGAGGAAGGTCTCTAGCTTCTTGGAACATCTGGATCCTGCATTTGGCCAAGTCATCGGTGGTCTGCCATGTCTGCTGACCTTGGGACTGTTTAACTAGTGGCCTGCCATATTTCTTGGTAATTTTACTTGTCAACTTGGGTTTGTCAGCTATCTAAAAGAAGCCTCCAGCTTCAGTGGGCTGGGAGCAAAAGGCACAGCTGAAGCCCAAGGTAGAGGGTCTTTCACCCAGCTCCTAGAGCTGGCATTCTGAACTTGGACTTCTAGCCTCCTAAACTGTAAGAGAATAAATCTCTTTTTGCTAAAGTCATACATTTGTGGTATTTCTGTTAGAGCAACACAATAGAACTCAAACAATATGGAAGATAAAGACTCAGCATCCTTGCTTGTAAGTAACAAGCTGACTGTAATTCTTTCAAGACAGATTTGTTTGTTCTTCTGACAATCTATCTAATCAATCTATCTATCTATCTATCTATCTAAAACCAAACTCACTGCCGTGGAGTTGATTTGACTGATAGCCACCCCTCCTTGGGTTTCCTAGGCAGTAGCTCTACAGAAGTAGATTGCCCAATCTTCCTTCCGAGGAGTGGCTGGTGGGTTTGAACCACCAGCTTTCTGGTTAGCAGTCAGATAAATGCCTTACACACTGTGCTACCAGAGCTCCCGGCAATCTATAGTATATTCAATATTTTCTGCCAACACCAAAATTTCAATGCATCAATCTTCTTTGGTCTTCTTTATTCATTGTTCAGCTTTTGCATGTATATGAGGTGACTGAAAATATCATGGCTTGGGTCAGGCACATCTTAGTCTTCAAAGTGACACCTTGGCTTTTTACACTTTAAAGAGATCTTGTGCAGCAGATTTGCCCAAATGCAATATGTCATTTGATTTCTTGAATGCTGCTTCCGTGGACATTGACAAGTAAAATTAAGTCCTTGGCAACTTCAAACTTTTTTCCATTTATCATGATGTTGCTTATCGGTCCAGTTGTGAGGATTTTTTTTTGTTTTGTTTTCTTTACATTGAGGTGTAATCTTCCTCAGTAAGTATTTCAATCCTCCTCACTTTCAGCAGCAGGTGTGTCTTCTGCATGTTGCAGGTTGTGTGTGAGTCTTCTTCCAATTCTGATCCTATGTTCTTCTTCAGGTATTCCAGCTTCTCAGATTATATGCTCAGCATATAAATTGAATAAACATCATAGCATTATGCAAGTCACGACAGTATGACAATCTTACAGAGTTCATGTCACCCCAGTGGTGGAGTTAGGTATTAAAGATGCAGGAAAGTGTACTGATACTTGGGCGGGGTGCCACTGTTTTTATGGTCCTGTATGTAGTGGCTATGAAGCAGTGTGTTTCCAAAGCGAGGGAAAAAACAGCACCTGTCAAGGGTGGTGCTTGACAGCTTCTAATTTCTGAGGCCTAGAAGATCTATAAGAAGCCCTGGTGGCTCAGTGGTTAAGTGCTTCGCTGCTAACTGAAAGTCGGAGGTTTGAACTCACCAGTTGCTGGGGGTGGGGTGGGGAGAAAGACGTGGCAGTCTGCTTCTATAAAGATTTACAGGCTTCTAAATCCTATGGGGGCAGTTTTATTTGTCTTATAGGGTCACTATGAGTCAGAATCTACTGATGGCAGTGGGTTTTTTTTTTTTTTTAGTTATAGCAAAAAAGCATAGAGAAAATTTCTCAATGTTTTCAGTTAGCATACCAAAGGAAAAGACAATTATTTTCTTTAACACATCAATGCCAATATTTAGTTTCATATGGCTGGAGAAAATAGGCATCTGACTGCTAACCAGAAGGCTGGTGGTCAAACCCAACAGCCACTCCTAGGAAGGAAGGTTGGGCAATCTACTTCCGTAGTGATACTACCTCGGAAACCCAAGGAGGGGTGGCTATGAGTTGGAACAGACTCGATGGCAGTGTTTTTTTTTTTTTTGGGGGGGGGAGGTGAAGAAAAAATAATGCCCAATGTCAATGTCACTCTTTTCAGATATACAGAGACTCAACAATGTAATTTTGATCTTTTCTATTTTGGGGTTCCAGCTTCCAACTTGTTCGTCAGGAATCCCAATGCTATTTCCCATAGTTGCGAGTTCTGTCTGCAGGGGGCCTCGCCCAAGGGGGAAACTCCCTCTGGGACCAAGGTTGTCCCCTATAGTCCACGTACCAAGGGCCGAACTTCCATCCGGTGGAGCGTTGAGGGTCGGCTCCCGGTTCTTGCCTCACGCAAGGTGCGTCTCCCTGTGAGCCCACAGCAGTGATCTCAGACGCGGCACTTCTAACCTCTCCTCAGGTCATCTTTCGCAGTGTTTCTGGGCACCCCAGGAAAGGCAGTCACCAGGGAGCCGTCTGGTGCGTGCTATTCCCGGGGGGCGCAAGTGGGACCCCGGTGCGTCCAGCGCCTCGCGGCGTCACCCCGTAGACTGTGGGACGAGGCCGGGCGGGGCCCGGCCGCGGGTCCGAGCGCCGGAGGGGCGACGGAGCATGTGACCGCGCAGCGCCGGGCTGGGCGCGCACTGCCGCGCGGTGGCGGCGGTGGGGAGAGCAATGGAGGCCGCAGCCGCCTGAGAGGCGGGTGCGCTGCTGCTAGTGCTGCTGGCGCTGCGGCTGCTGGTGTTGCTGCTGCGTTTTCCGCGGGCTCTGTAGCCGCGTTCGCCGCCGGCCCGGGATCGCCTGTCGCCGTCCAGTCGCCCTGCCAGCCTAGGCGGGCACTTCAGGTGAGCGCCTTCTCGGCCCGGGGCCAGGACTAGACAATGGGGGCAGTGGGTAGGCTTCTCCTCTTAGCTTGCGACCCACGGAGCCGGGCCCGCGAGGCGCCTGGGTATTCCCGACCTTGTGTTGGGGGCGTGGGCTCGGCGCGTCCGGCCATGTACTCTAGGGCGGCGTCCCCGCGTGGGGGGCGCGGACCCTCCCCGAGGAACCTGCGCGCCCTGTGCGCGGCTTTGGATCCTGGGCTAGGGGACCTGCCGACGGACTGCGCCCGGGGAACTTACTGAGAGAGTAGGAAAAATGCATCTTATATAGGTGATATGGTTGCTTGTAATTCCTTCTCTGCTTCCCGCGCCTCGGCACCCTATCCTGGGCGTCCCCGGCGTGGCTCCCGGCTGCGGCGGGAGGCAGACGGAGACCTCGCCGTCTGTGATCTCAGACGCTGACCAGTGTCAACCCGGTCTCCCCGCAGAGCTGCATTGCTTTGTTTAACCTCTACCAAGCCATTTCGCACCAACTCTTTTTGCCCCAATTCTGATGAGCCACCAGTTTGATGGCTGAACCAAGACAAAGGTTTTCCCTGTTTACTGAGGACTGGAGTCTGGAGACTGCACGTTGCTAGTTGTGTAAAATGTGTTTTCCTTATCATTTCCCTGGGGTAGGTGCGATGGTTTTCCTGGTGCTATCACCGTCCTTTCTTGCAGAGCTCTGTAGCGGCGAGATTAGACCTCCTTATGCTACGGATACGGTGGGTGGGGTATGGCTTCTATTCCTGGTTATCAGTAAACAGAAGAGTAGACGTTTAAATTTTATATTAGATGTTCTTAGAATGAAGGGCTCCTAATTATTTTCTGAGTCCTGGATTTTAAGATAGAAAATTAGTTAAAGACTCATTGATGGGGGTTGAGGGGAGAAGAAAACCTAGTAACTACCACCATGTGTTGTAAAATTTTAATATGGTTTTGCGAATAATGGCCCGGAAACTGATCTGGTGTAGGTGAGGGAGGTGTGTGTGTGTGTGTGTGTGTGTGTGTGAGTGTGCTGGGGTTGGTGGAGAGGGAGTGGTTAGGATACAAAGGATAAGGCGGTTTTAATAAAAGCCTCTTGGTAAATATCCTGTAGCAAATTTTCAATTAATTAAGTTGTCAGTTAAATCAATATTCGCCTGTAAAAGGCACCTATCGTAGTTGTTGAATTACATATAAAAATGGCTAATATTTCTTTGGCATTGACTCGAATCAGAAGACAATAATCAATTTTGAATAATTTTTTAAAAGTCAACAAAGGGAAGACATCATCACTACTACCTCCTTTATTTTATGAGAAAATGGAATTTTAGTTCATTATATTTAACAGAATAAGAAAAAAATGCCTGTAAGAAAAAAATGCCAAAGGCAGGTGTTTTTAAAGAAACGTTCTGAAAAATGCATCTTATATAGGGATATGGTTGCTTTATAGAGTATTTCAACTCATAAATGTGAAGGGAAAAACTCATACTACTGGATAGCTTCTTTCTATTGATTATTTTAAGTATGTTTTATTGTAAAGCTCATTTTTACTGTCACCTAACATCAAGAAACTTACTCTGAAGTCTTGGTAGTACTTATAAAGCATTGGCTTTAGAATCAGGAAGATAATAATACCCATTTGAAATATTTAGGTGATTGATGTGAGAAACCAAAGCTACTGGATAGTAGATAATAGGAGTTCTGGTAGTGTAGTGCCTAAGGCATCTGACTGCTAACCATAAGGCTGGCGGTTCAAACCCACCAGCCGCTCCTTGGAAGAAAGGTTGGGCAATCTACTTCTGTAGTGATACTGCCTCGGAAACCCGAGGAGGAGTCGCTATGAGTCGGATACGAAGCTATGGCAGTGGGAATGGTAGATATATTATTATTACTGCTAGATGAGGAAGTGGTGTTTTGTAATTTTTTTATACACAGTATTGGAAAAGTTTATCTTTGAAATGAATATGAAATTATCCAGGACAAGGGACCATCTGTTGGCTTTTTAAAAATTTTTTTGTAGCCCACATTTCTAACCTGGCACATAGTAGGTGCTCAATAAATAGTTGTGTAACAGAATAAATTAAGGAAAAAAAATATAGATGGATAGAACATGCATACATATGGAACTGATTTACATCTTTTAGTTTAATGAACATTTATTGTAGGCCTACTGTGTGCCAAGAATTGTGCAGAGTGTTTCCATATATAGTTTCTGAAAGCCTGGTGGCCTTTCTTTCTTAATCCTGTTTGGTATCTGTTTCTATGAAGAACGGGGCCTTGTGCGTGGTGTCAGTGATGGTCTCATATAACAGAGTAGCACAATTAAACATTTTCCCAAGTTATATCTGCATATACTTTTCTCACGATGGCCTGTGGGGAGGCAGGGCAGATATTATCATTCCCGTTTTGTAGGTGAGGAAATCCAGACTCAGCGAGATTAAATGACTTGCCAATGCCAAGTCACTAAAGCAGCAACGCCAGGGACAGAAGCTGAATCTCACACCTAGTTCTTTCACCTTTGAGTCACACAGCCTTCTCCAAAATATGCCATACCTGTAAAAAATCACACTCGCTTTAGACCTCCCCCAAAATTCTGTCTTTTGAATAACTTTTATATAAGGACAGCTATATTTTACAACCCAGTACTTACTGATGTGGTTAAATGTGCAAGTTCTGGGGTCAGGTGTCTGAATGTGAATCCTGACTTTATCAGTACCAGCTCTGCATATTTGGCAAGTGATTTAATCTCTACGCCTCAGTTTCTTCATCTGTAAAATGATGAAAGCAATAGTACCTACTTTATAGGATTTTTGTGAGGATCAAACGAAATAATTTCTGTATGTGCTTAGTTAGCACAATGTCTGACTCAAACTAAGCACTCACTGTTAACTATAATTTTTATTCTTATTATTATAATGTCAAGCAATGGCTTTTAAGCTTTTGTTTTTTGCATAGTAAGAAATGCATTGTGTACTGCTGCCCAATTTGCAGACATATTATGAATATGTAAGCTTTTTAAAAATTTCATGAAGCTATGCTTAGGTTTCTTACATGTAATGAATTCTTACATTTTTTTATTCAACTTTATTAAAAAAGTATAGTTTGAAATCCACTAAATGGTTTCATATCCCATTAATGGGTCAAGACTGCAGTTTGAAAAGCACTAATAGATAATCAGATTAAGTACATGAAAAAAAATCTGTCATTGAACCTTCCTATTTTTTTCTTCCAATGATTTGTAACATTAGTTGGAATTTGAATATTAAATTACACTTAAAATATTTTCTTAAACATTTCTTAGTAATTATAATCATTTATTGAGTATTTATTATAGTCTAGATATTGTGCTAAGCAATCTATTAAATATGTTATCTAATTTAGTTCTCACAACAGTCCTGTGAGGAGATCTGGTACCTCTCTTTGATAACTGACATTAAGACTCAAAGAGGTTAACTTGCCCAAAGTCACAAAGTAAGGGATAAGCAAAGATTCAGGTTCTGTTTGACCCCTACAAAGGCTGTCTGCCTTCTTAATTCCTGTACTCTTCTCTGATATCCCTCATAGGGATTCCTAAAGATACATTTCTTATTTAACATAATTTTGAATGGCAATATTGAGAATTTATAAGGCAAACCAATTGTACATCTTTGGTAGTTTCCTTTGGAAGGACTCATGTGAAGAAAATGTTCACTCTGTTATAGGCAACAGCACACTGGGTAGACTGGTCACTCAGTTTGGCTGTAGCTGGCCTTTGATTTAACTATTGTGCAAAAGCTTCTCAGGTTTTTGTGATAGAGTCAATTAATTGGTCATTTTTATTGAGCACCCAAAGGGTTAATGCATCTTCAGAAGAGACATGAAATAGTGGTGGAGCTGTAAAAAGACTTCATTAAAAATGAGTGTTGGCTTTTGATAAGGCACAAAATGAAGACTTAACACGTACAAAGAGTAGTTTATGGTGTATTGATCTGTGTCAAATCACAAGGGAGTAAAAATACTTATTTTGTAAAGTACTTATAAGCAACTGCCATCAGTTGTCCTAACAGTATTTTTTGTAGTTTAGTTCTTTACAAATTCTTAAATTTCAGCCAATTTATTTTTATTTATTATGTTTCTGGGATTTCCTCCTCTTTTAATAATAATGTGAGGAAGAATTAAAGACAGTTGCAAGGAAATATATTTTATAAATAGTACATAGTGTACACAAATAGAAAAGTTTAGACGACAATGCAAAGGCGAATTTCACTTTTTTTCACACATATCTTGTAGATTCAATAATTACCAGGCGCTTAAACATGTATAAAGAAGCCCTGGTGGGTCAGTGGTTAAGTGCTTGGCTGTTAACCAAAAGTTTGGCGGTTCAAACCCACCAGCTGCTCCGTGACAGAAAGATATGACAGTCCACTCCCTTAAAGATTACTATCGTTGACACACTATGGGCCAATTATTTTTTGTCCTATGGGATTGCTGTGAGTCAGAATCAACTCGATGGCAGTGGTTCGAAGACATATGGTCCTGCTTTTGCACTATAGCTTTTGATACTTCTACCTGCGTAGAACTTTACATTTTTAATGGTACGTTTAAACAGTTTATTTGTTGAACTAAGTTTAGTCTTTCACAGCTGGTGGTTTTAAAGTCAGAATTTGTGTAGATCATGATGCTATATTGGAGAAAGAATAGCAGTTTCTTTGTTTATTTATATGGTTTGAAAATCTGTATATTTTCTGTTCATCAGTCATTATTTTCTATTAAGGTTAGATAAAATGAATACAGATAGAATTTCACTTATTGTTAAATGTCAGATTTCGTATTTAGGTTGGCACTCATAAAAGTGTTGAGCAGCTAATGAAATTACGTACAATTGTAGTAAGCCTCGGAGTTCCTGGGTAGCACAAACAGTTAATGCACTTAGCTGCAAGCCTAAAGGTTGGTGGTTGGAATCCACCCAGAAGTTCCTTAGAAGAAAGACCTGCTGATCTACTTAAGAAACATCAGCCATGAAAACCCTGTGGAATAGGTCTACTCTGACGACATGAGGGGTCTCCATGAGTTGGAATTGACTCAGGGGCAACTGGTTTGTTAGCAAGCCTATGTTTTATACTTATTTTATTAATTTATTCATTTTGTTTCACATGTGACATGGCCTGGTACAGTTTTTCCGAGCAAAGACAGGACATGTTCCAGCTGTAGAATGGCCATTATAATATGAATGTTCAGACAAATACTAAACTTCAGTTACTATTACATTTTGTGCCAGTTTTGATGTGAAAATTCTTACAGATAAGACGAGCAAAATCAATTTAAATATTTACTGCTACCAGTGGCTTTGGGGCAGACGCATATGTAC
This sequence comes from Orycteropus afer afer, assembly GCF_000298275.1. Classification (NCBI taxonomy): domain Eukaryota; kingdom Metazoa; phylum Chordata; class Mammalia; order Tubulidentata; family Orycteropodidae; genus Orycteropus; species Orycteropus afer. Next base: position 4,885,428 of record NW_006921740.1, read on the forward strand.
ATGCATAGATGTGTGGTTTTCACACGTATGAGAAGTGTAGATTAGTATAAACTCTCAATAAAAAAAAAATAACTTTGTGGAAATGAAAAAAATCTAGTAACAATCTTTAATAAATTTTGAATGCCCTGTAGTCACATGTTATCAGAGATATTTAAGAAGCCAAACAGAACAACCATATGGGATAGGTTGTTTTTATTGTTATTTTTCCAGTAATAAAGGTGATTCCATTTAAAATCTAGAAAAATGAAAAGCAGAAATATTTTCATTGAAATTTTAAACTTCACGAGCTCTTCCATATATTTGCAGTATTTTTCAAATAGCATATTTTGGTACTTGAATGGAAATTTCTTTAAACTTGGTTCTGAAACTTAAGTGTTTGAGGAAAAAGATACAGAAACTGATCCCTAAAACACTTTGGGGAATATTTAAATTAGAGGTAAGTACTTAGGTCACTAGAGATAGGGTTGTTAAGAGTATTATTTGAGAGTATGTAGCAGCTACTAAGAGGAATTATTCCAAATAACAAGAAAAGAAGGACAGCTGGTAAGAAGGTGTTGGGCATTTTATAGAGAGAGATAAGAACTACCTACTAGAGGTCACTGGCTTCACTCATTGGCCTGGGTGAAGGAGTGGCTGAAACTGGGAGAGAGTAAAAAGTTTGGGAGGGAGGGAGTGAAACAGAGGATTACCTGAAAAGTTGGTTATTATTTAAATCTAGAGTAAGTTGGACTCAGTGAATAGTCAAGGGTAGAATTCTTGCCTTTCATGCCGGAGACCTAAGTTCGTATCTGACCAAACCACTTCAGTCAGTGCCACCACTCGTCTGTCACTGGAGGCTTACGTGTTGCTGTGATGCTGAACAAGTTTCAGTGGAGCTTTCAGACTAAGACTAGAAAGAAAGGCGTGGCGATCTACTTCCAAAACTAGCCAGTGAAAACCCTCAAGATCACAGTGGTTTGCTCCGTTGTGCATGGGGTCACCACCACTGGGAGCTTGACTAGACGGCACCTAACAACAACAACAACAACAATGAATAGTGTGTGAAAATCAATGCATTTAGTTCCTAACCCACTTTGGAGAAATAGAAAGGAGAGGTCACCATCCTAAGATCACTGTTTTTGGGAAAGGAAACATCATTACTCCAAACTTCATCATCAAGACCACTTCCCAGCTTAGCTGATGTTCTTAGGAAAGCTTGTGACAAACCTAGCAGAGCCATGAAGACCTGCTAGTGCATTCCATGCTGCTCTCAGTGAGTGAAATCAGAAACATTTTCATTTTGAAAAGTTCTAAATGAGTTTAGAATGACTTTTTCCTACCAGAGTGTCAATATGACAGGTGCAGTGGACTTTCCTCGCATTATTTATGATGCAGCTGACTGTGTTTGTGATGGGTTAATTGTTTTCTGAAGTTAATGAGGTTAGGGTCACAGATTCAGTTCCTGGATAGGCCTGTTAGCTTTGCTTTGTTCTGTGATCCCATATTGTCCTCTTAACCCAGACAAGCCATCTGGCGAAGACTGATCATTGATCACAAAGGGATTAATAAGCAAGACAGTGTGGGAGGAGCAGCATGAATCTGTCTCAGTCGATGCTGAACAATTCCAAATCATGTGCAAATGTGTGTTTCAAAGCATTACCTTATATGTGGAAAATAACAGGCTTAGCAAATCTTTTTCTTTGTCATTCCTGTTGAATTCTGTTTTTTCTGGTTATAATTTTTTAATGTTCTACATGTTTTTCTTTTCTAGTTATGAATTTTTAAAAGTCCCATTCATCCAGCAGTTATACGTTGTCCTGAATGTTCTTAACCTGCCTGGTGATTGTAGCACAGCGATCATGGCAGTGAGAACAGGGTAAGGCTGAAAGTGGTAGATCGCCATTTTGAATAAGAATAAATAGACTGAGAATGGAATTTCCAGGGAAACATTGTATAGTTTTTCCAAAATGCTTTGCTCTGCAAATCTTTTATTCCCTTTAGTAAAATAACTTTCAATGTCAAGAGAAATATCGGAGATTATTTAAACCTGCACTCTCCCTTATGGTATTAGCCTCCCTTTGTGGCTATTAAGCACTTGAAGTGGCTTGTCCAAGTTGAGATGTACTCCAAGTTTAAAATACATACCAAATTCTGAGTACTCAGTATGAGAAAAGAATGTAAAATATGCCATTAATAATTTTTAATATTGATAACATTAAATCAATATTATTTTGGTTATGTTGGGATAAATAAAATATTAAAATTAGTTTCACCTTTTTTTAAAAAAAAATTTCTAAAAAATGTGCCTACTAGGAAATTCGGAATTATGTATGTACTTGCATTTGTGGGTCACATTATTATGTTTCTGTTGGGCAGTGCTGACCCAGACCAACCCCCTCATTTTACAGATGAGAAGGCTAAGGTTAGGAGGTTAAGTAACTGAGCTGAGTTCTTCCACTGCCTATAATCTCTCCCTGCTAATAGGTTAGGTGTTCAGGAAGACAGGAATTCTTTGAGCCACTAGAGGACCATTTAGTGCAGGGCAATTATAACATATGTGTCTTGGGGAGTAAGATCTATGCCTGGGTCATTGTATGTTAGGCATTATGTCATTTGTATACACACATACACACATGCATGCACACACACTGTATGAGTATATGGGAGGGGGGCTTTGTTTTGTTTATAATGTTGATATTTAGGCTTACTATTACCCTCCTATTAGTTAGAAATGACCCCTAGTGACACAATGGTTAAATGCTTGGCTGATAACAGAAAAGTCAGTGGTTGGAACCCACCCAGAGGCTCCGTAGGAGAAAAGATCTGGCAGTCTGGTCTCGTAAAGATTTACAGCCTAGGAAACCCTATGGGGAAGTTGTAGTCTGTCATAAAGTGTTACCGTGAGTCAGAATTGACTCGGAGAACACACAACAACAACCTGTAGGTTAAAGGCCCTGCAGTTTTATTTAGGTTTCTGAGGAAAGTACATTACAATTTAAACGTTAACAGCTATAACTCTGGTACAAGAAAGATATGGTGGTCATTCAAGTATTATAATATGTATTTCTTATCATGAAGAAGATTTCACATAGTTCTGAGTGAATCTTGTTGGGTAAAACAGCAGTGTTTTCCTTTTTGGAAGGAGGGCCAAAACCACACTCACTGCTATTGAGTCGATTGCGCCTCATACTGACTCCCACTGGGTTCCAAGGCTGTAAATCTTTATGGAAGCAGACTGCCTCATCTTTCTTCTGCAGAGTGGCTGTTGGTTTCAAACTACCAACCTTTTGGTTAGTAACCAAATGCCTTAACTACTATACCACCAGAGAATCTTAGAAGGAGGAGAGGTAAAATTAAGGGAGTTGTCTCAGTCAGTGTTCTGAAGAGTTGGTGACCTGTTAATTGTTATCTCTTAACCATGGATGCTGCAGAGCTCTGGTGGTGTAGTGGTTAAGGCATTTGGCTGCTAACCAAAAGGTTTGTGGTTCCAACCCACCAGCTGCTCTGCTTCTGAAAAGATTTACAATCTTGAAAACTCAATGGGGATCAATATGAGTTGGAATCTACTTCAAGGCAGTGAGTTTGGTTTGGTTTTTGGTAACCATGGATGCTTCTGACCAGTCTTGGAAGATGCAGGTGGGGTTGACAGGTGTGAAAGTCATGGCCCAGATGTGGACTTCCTGTCAGTTTTGTGAACTTAATGCCAAAGTCTTTAATTGGCAAAACTAAAGACAAAGAAAACCTCATGACCAAATTTGTTGTGTGTTATTTTTAGGTGAGATATTTTTCTTTCCTTTTTAATCAACATAGGGAGCTCAGGTCTGAGTGTAACGATTAACATCTTAAAGATATTTACTCTAGGCAGCTTCAGATCTAATCTTTCTTTTCGGCCCAAGAGGAGTTGTAAGTCACCATCAATTTATTATCAGTGGCCCAGTGACAACTAGTGAATAACCACTTTGTCAAGCAACCTCTGACACTTCAATTAATCTCAAAATACATACTAAATACGCATGAAATTGATCTCTTTACTAAGGGCAGAGTGTGGCGTCTGAAAGATGATAGTCACCTCCAGAATGGTAGCATATAAAAATATTTTCAGATTATAATTTTTTCTGTGTTTTTTTCCTCTTATGAACAACTTGGCTGATCCTTGTTATTGTTGTTGTTAGGTGCTGTTGAGTCGGCTCCGATTCACAGCAACCCTGTGCGTAGCAGAATGAAACACTGCCTGGTCCTGGGCCAGCCTCACGATCCTTGCTATACCTGAGCCCATCCCGGCAGCCACTGTGTCAGTCCATCTCATTGAGGGCCTCCCCCTTTTTCGCTGACCTCTACTTTACTAGGTATGATATCTTTCTCCAGGGAATGGTTCCTTCTGACAAAAGTGGGTGAGATGAAGTACGGAGTAGCTGATCCTAGGTACGGAGGAATACAACAAGACAGCAGGCGATGAAGAGTTAACTTTGAGTAGGCCAAAATAAGTAACTGTGTCCTGTGGTATGAAGTTTAATGGAAAGAAAGTACCATGACCCTCCACATCCCATCCAGCCACAGAATCATCATAAACCCAGTTTATCTCATTTTAACAAACATGTATTCAACGTATGATGTGTTGGGCACCATGAAAAGAATAAAAGTTGAGGGGATATCTCACTTGAATATGGCAGTAAATCTCAACCCAAGGAATTAATAATTTTTGTTTAGTTTCTAACTTGGGGGAAAAAAAGTAACAATGTAGCATTGTTGCAGAACAAAGACATTAAAATTTGTGATTCACAGTTCACTAGCTGATGTCATGTGTTTAATGTCCTATCCTTTTCTAGCAGATTATTTCCTTTGGGGTCATTGCTTTGGGAGCAACATTGAACCTGGAAGTGTGACACCTGACCCTTCTTTTTCTCTCTGCCCCAGCTACTATCTGGTTGCTGAGGGCAGACACTGTGTGGTGGCTCAAGCCAATACCAAACTCACTGTCATCAAGTCAATTCTGATTCATAGTGGTTTTCGAGGTGGTAAATCTTTATGGAAGTAGATTGCCCCATCTTCCTTCTGTGAAGTGGTTGGTGGGTTTGAACTGGCAACCTTCTGGTTAGCAGTCCAATGCATTAGGCGCTAAGCCACCAGAGCTCTCTTGTGTGGTGGCTAGAGAATAGAAAAATAAAAGAACTCACAGTTTAGTAAAGGATCAAGACAAGGCAGAATGAAAATTGTGCTGTGGTAGAAGGTCAAATACAGTGAGAACTCCGAGGAAGGAGTGATGATTTTGGTGAGGAAAGGTAAGGAGGCAGCTCACAGAGTGTTTTGGTTACCTAGTGCGACTCTGACAGGAATAGACCACAAATGGGATGGCTTTAACAAACAGGAGTTTATCCTCTTAAAATTTTGGAGGCTAGAAGTCCAATTTCCAGAGCTCTAGGGTCCCATCCATCTTGGGCTTCAGCTCTGCCTCTTGCTCCCCACCCACTGAAGCTAGAGGCATCTCTTCACTCAGGCAGCTGCTGGCTGCCGAGGCTGACAAACCTAAGGTCGACAAGTGAAAAGGCACAGTCCTGATATTACCAAATCACATGGCAGGCCATTGATTCAAGTCCATAGAAAGTTGCAAGATTGGCACGGCATGGCAGGCTGCTGAACAATGATTCAACTACTTGCAGGGTTCAAGCATGCCATAAGCTGGAGACCTTCCTCAAAGTTGCTTCTAATATACTGGAAGCAGCCCACATCCCTAAAACAGCTATTCAGCTGTTCCAGTAGATTCCACCTTGGAGTTAATTACCAGTCTCAACATGGGGAATAACTACCACCAGCTGCCCAGCCACTCAACTGGGCCCAGCCAAGTTGTAAGTTGACATACAACCTTAACTCCCACATAGAGGAAGTGATTTTTGAGCTGAGTCTTAAAGGATGAGTAGAACTTCAGTAGATGGAGAAGAGGTAGTCAGGTATTTCATATGTGGGCAAGCATAAAAGCTGTGATGTATTGAGGACTGGGTGGCAGTAAGAGCAGGCATGGAAGAGTGTGGCAGGAGGGAAGGCTAGAGAAGTGGGTCAGGCAAAATTTGGAGAGATTTGAAAGAGGCTAAAGAATGCTAACATTTTTAAGGCAAAAGCAGGGAGTGATGTAATCACACCTGCTTTGGAAGGATTACCGTGGAAGCAGTGTGGATGGTGGCTTAGAGGAATGAGCAGACAAGTTCTATCTGATGGAAATCAACTTCCCATTATTATTATCATGGTGAAAATATGCCCAAGAAAGCGTTGGCCAATTCAACAATTTCTACCTGTATAATTCAGTGACATTGATTACATTCTTCATGTTGTACAACCATTATTGCTACCTATCCTTTTCCAAATTATTCTACCACCATTAACATAAACTCAGTGCTCCCTAAGCAGAAACTCCCTCTTTCCCCTCCCTCCCATCCCTGATTAACCATTAATGAGCTTTGGTTTCTGTATATTTGCTTATTTCCTGTAAGTGAGAATCATACAATATTTGTCCTTTTGTGACTGACTTATTTTACACAGCATGATGGTTTTAAGGTTCACGCATGTTACGACATGCGTGGGACTTAATTTTTCTTTATGATTGAGTAATAATGAATTTTTTAACAAATTTTTTCCTCTTCATTGATAAAACCTACTTTACTTATAAGGCCTATATGAAAAGCTGTGTGGGTCCAATCTGATTAAAATCAGTTTCTAAATAGATGTTGTTCTTGCAGTTTCAATTAGTTCCACCAATATGGTTTTCGATGGGCAGAATCCTTTTAGCAGTCCATCTTGTAAATAGCTTGACTAAGTACAGCATAATCTCATTTTAGAGAACAGGCTCTTCTTCAGTGTTCTGAAAAATGCCACTGTTGGTAATGGGACCCTATCCCTTACCCTCAGTGCATTATCCATCTCAAACCATGTGGCTTATGGAGGGGGAAAGATGCTAACATTTCATCCACCAGATTTAAGATGGCTCAATTTATCGAATAGCTCTTCTAAGTTGTTTTAATGTAAATTAAAATTAAGTGGGAGCTCTGGGACAGCCTTGTTTTAATTAGAAGTGGAATGTATCTTAGGAGACCATTCCTGCCTGTTATAATCAGAACAGTGGCTTTATGATCTTTTAAAAGAATCATTAATAAGCATAGTCTATCCTGAGGTTTTCAGGAGCGCTCATGGCATAGTGGTTAAGCACTCGGCTGCTAACCAAAAGGTTGGTGGTTTAAATCTACCAACTTCTCCGTGGGAGGAAGACGTGGCAGTCTGCCCTGTTGAGGCAGTTGTTCTCTATCCTGTAGGGTCACTATGAGTTGGAATCGACTCAACAGCACTGAGGGTTATCCTGAGGTTTTGTAGGTTGGTTTATAGATGAGTCTGTTAAATCAAGTGAAGGGCTAAACAATGCAAACTTTCTTCTTTGGCCCTAACCTTTTTTCTTGGTGATGAAACAGTTTTGGAATGAATAATCAGCAGTAGAAGGCTATGCTTAAAACTGGCTTGTTCTTTATGTCAGACGTTAGGTTGGGAGATCTGGACACACTGTTTAGTGAGGACAGTTCACGTAGGTTTTAAATTGAGTTTCCACAGGTTATGTCTGCAGTATTATATGTGTTGTTGTTGTTATGTGCCGTTGAGTCGGACCCGACTCACAGCGACCCCTCCTTGGGTTTCCGAGGCAGTATCACTACGGAAGTAGATTGCCCCATCTTCCTTCTGAGGAGTGGCTGGTGGGTTTCTTTTTAAAAGACACCACTCAGAAGTAATTAGATTTAGAACCCATCCTACTCTGGTATTACCTCCTTAACACAACAAAAGAAAATTCTTATTATTTCCAAACAGGGACATATTTATAGGTATAGGGGTTAGAACACTTCTTTTTGGAAGGGCCCAATTCAACCCATAAGACCTGTCTAGTCCTTAAGTGTACCCACACAAGCCATAAGCAACCACTAATCCACGTTTTAACTCTATAGGCTTTCCTATTCTGGATTTTCATTTGAATGTAATAATTTAGTAGAATATAGTCTTTTGTCACTGGCTTCTTTCATTTGACATGTTTTCCAAAATTCATCCATGTTGTAACATGTATCAATACTTCATTCCTTTTTATAGTGGAATAATATCCCATTGTATGGATACAAGAACCCTAGTGGTGCAGTGATTAAGCACTCACCTGCTTATCGAAAGGTTGGTGGTTCAAACCCACCAATGGCTCACTGTGGGAGAAAGATGTGGCAGTATGCTTCCATAAAGATTTGCAGCTTTAGAAACCCTATGGGATAGGGTCACTATGAGTCAGAATTGACTTGACAGTAGTCAAGTCAAATGGATAATATACATTTTGTTTGTCCATTTATCTGTTGATGGACATTTAGGTATTATGAATAATGCTGCTATGACATTCTAGCTAATATGAATAATGCTGCTATGAACATCTGTGTATAAATTTTTGTGTAGACATATGTTTTCATTTCTCTTGGGTAAATACCTAGGAGTGGAATTGCTGAGTCATGGTAGCTCTTACGTTTGAGGAACTGCCAGGATGTTTCCCTAAGTGGCTGTACCATTTTATATTTCCAACAAAAGCTTGAGGGTTCTGATTTTTCGACACTCTTATTAACACTATCTGACTTTTTGATTCTACTCATTTTAGTGGGTGTGAAGTGGCATCTTATTGTGGTTTTGATTTCCATTTCCCTGATTACTAATGATGTTGAGCATCTTTTCTTGTGCTAATTAGCCATTTGTGTATCTTATTCAGAGAAATATCTATTCATGTCCTTTGCCCATAGTTAAATTGAGTCTCTTATTATTATTGAGTTGTAAGAGTTCTTTATATAATCTAGATACAAGTCTCTTATCAGATAAACGACTTGGAAATACTTTCTCATTTTGTGAGTTGTCTTTTCATTTTCTTGATAGTGTCCTTTGAAGCACAAAAGTTTTTAATTTTGATGAAGTCCCATTTATCTGTTTTTAATTTTTGCTTTTGGTGTCATATCTATGGAACTATTGCCTACTCCAGGGTCATGAAGATTTATACCTGTGCTTTCTTCTAAGATTTTTACAGTTTTTGCTTAGACTCTGCTTTTAGATCTAGAATAAGATGTGATCCCTGACCTTATTCTGCCATGGAATTGAGGCTATGTTGCTTTGTTTCCTTGGATAGTAATTCACAGCCAGTGAGACTGGCCCTGTCTGAATTATTTAACTCATCTTATCCTTAAAGACAGTTACAAGGAGTTGTTACAGGACTGAATGGCTTACAAATATGAGGGTTGCACATGTATTTCTGTTCTTTCTTCATTTTCCCTTTTATTGAAGAAGTACCTTCTAGGTTTTTGGTATTGCATGCTGTTGTTTACAATTCCTCCTTTGCCTCATTCTATCCTATAGTAATATGACTTACCTTTTGTAAATTAAATTCTCATTATAATTCCCTCATGTATCTGTCTTCCTTAGAAGGTTTAGTTATTTGATGTAGAGCTGGAAGGAGGTAAGGAAAAGAAAGAAGGAAGGAAGGAAGGGGGAAGGGATGGAGGGAGGGAGGGAGGGAGGAGAAAGAAAAAAGGAGAGAGGAGGAGCGAAAAAAGGAAGAGAAGAAGAAAGGGAAAGGAATTATGTTTTGGATGGTGTACTAAGATGTCATGGTAGGATTTGATTTGCTTATTTATTGTGAATTTCCAGCACTGTATTTTTTCTCCCTCAAATGTTTTATTAACTATAGTATTTACTTATACTATAGTATTTACTTATACAGGAGCTCTGGTAGCATAGTGCCTAAGGCACTTGACTGCTAACCAGAAGGATGGCGGTTCAAACCCACCAGCCACTCCTCGGAAGGAAGGTTGGGCAATCCTACTTCTGTAGTGATACTGCCTCGGAAACCCAAGGAGGGGTTGCTATGAGTCGGGGCCGACTCGATGGCAAATAACAACAACAACAACAACAACATTTACTTATACATGAATGTGAAAGGGAATTGATAAAAAACAAAACAAACAAACAAACAAACAAACAAAAACAACCAAGAAGCAAACAAAACCCAACAGTTCAAGTAGATATAGTAATATTGATGAAGGCTCAAGATGAACAGAGTCTCTAAGTCACAGACTGGAGGCAGGTTCCTTGAGAGTTTGCAAGTATTCTTTCTGGAAAGCCAGTGGGCAAGGCCATGAGTGAATCCTGGGGAACATAGGGCTTCCTCCAGTTAGGGCTTCTGACATAGAGAGGAGTCAAGTATTGTTCCTTCCCTTCATATTGCCACCTAAACTTTCTGAATAACCTCTTGTTATTGTTAGGTGCTGTTGAATCGTCTCTGACTCAAAGCAACCTTATGTACAACAGAATGAAACACTGCCAGGTCCTGTGCCAGCCTCATGATCCCTGCTATACCCTGAGCCCATCATTGCAGCCATGGTGTCAGTCCATCTTGTTGAGGGCCTTCCCCTTTTCCATTGACCCTCCACTTTACCAAGCATGATATCCTTCTCCAGAGATAGCCCCTTCTGACAATGTGACCAAAGTAGGTGAGACGAGGTCTGGCCATCTTGCCTCCGAGGAGCATTCTGACTGTACTTCATCCAGGAAAGATTTGTTAGTTCTTTTAGCAGTCCGTGGTACTCTCAGTATTCTTTGCTAACACCACAACTCAAAACATCAACTCTTCTTCGGTCATCCTTATTCATTGTCCAGCTCTTACATGCATAAGAGATGATTGAAAATACCATGGCTTAGGTTAGGCGCACCTTAATCTTTAAGGAGACAGCTTTGCTTTTCAGCAATTGGAAGAGATCTTTTGCAGCAGATTTGCCCAGTGCAATATGTCTTCTGATGTCTTGACTACTGCATCAATTGGTGTTCATAGTAGAACCAATAATATGAAGTCTTTGACAACTTCAATCTTTTCTCCACTTATCGTGTTGCTACTTATTGGTTCAGTTGTGAGGATTTTTATTTTCTTTGTATTGAGGTATAATTCATACAGCAGACTGTAGTCTTCAATCTTCAACAGTAAGTGCTTCAAGTCATCCTCACTTTCAGCAAGCAAAGTTTGTTGTCTGCATATTGCAGGTTGTTAATGAGCGTTCCTCTAATTCTGATTTTATGTTCTTCATGCAAAATGAATAAGTATGGTGATAGGATAAAACTCTGATACACTCCTTTCCCAATTTTAAACCATGTAGTATCCCCTTGTTCTGTTTGAATGATATTCTCTTGGTCTATGTACAGGTTCCTCATGAGTACAATGAAATGTTCTGGTATTCTCGTTCTTCTCAATGTTATCCATGATTTGTTATGATCCACAAAATCAAATGCTTTTGCATAGTCAATAAAACACAAGTAAGCTTCTTTCTGGTATTCTTTGCTTTCAGCCCAAATCCATCTGACATCAGCTATGATATCCCTTGTTCCATGTCCTCTTCTGAATCCAGCTTGCATTTCTGGAAGTTCTCTGTCAATATACTGCTGCAGCCATTTTTGAATTATCTTCAGTAAGATCTTACTTGTGTGTGATATTAATGATATTGTTTGATAATTCCCACATTCTGTGGGATCACCTTTCTTTGGAATGAGTACAGATATGATCTCTTCCAGTCAGTTGACCAGGTAGCTGTCTTCCAAATCTCTTGGCATAGCCAAGTGAGTGCTTTCAGCACAGCATCCATTTGTTGAAACATCTCAGTGGGTATTCCGTCAATTCCTGGAGCCTTGTTCTTTGCCAGTTCCTTCAGTACAGCTTCGACTTCTTCCTTCAGTACTCTTGGTTCTTGATCATATGCCATCTCCTGAAATGAATGAAGATCTACCAATTCTTTTTGGTATAGTAACTCTGTGTAATCCTTCCATCTTCTTTTGATGATTCCTGCATCATTCAATGTATGGCCCATAGAATCTTTCAATATTGCAACTTGAGGCTTAATTTTTTTTCCTCAGTTCTTTCAGCTTGAGGCATGCTGAGCGTTTTCTTCCCTTTTGGTTTTCTAACTCCAGGTCTTTGCACATTTCATTATAATAGTTAACTTTGTCTTCTCAAGCTGCTCTTTGAAATCTTCTGTTCAGTTCTTTTTTTATGTGTGTGTGATTTGGGTGGAAGTTTACAGAGCAAATTCACTTTCCATACAGCAGCTCACATACACTTTGTCTCAGGACATTGACTGCAATTTCCCACAATGCAACTGCTCCCCTGCCACTTCCTTCCCATAGTTAACTCTTCCCTGTGCCCTTCCCTCCCATGCACTCTGCCCCCGAGCTGTCTCCCTGTGTATACACAGCCCTTCTATTCTCCCATGATTGATCTCTCCAAGAACTGTATCTACCTAATGTA
>NW_006921740.1:4897964-4914136 GCF_000298275.1 Orycteropus afer afer
TCCTACATAGATCCCCCTCTGAGTGGTTGACAGTGATAGCTTGGCACCATCTAGTTCTTCTGGTCTCATTGTCATATAGGCTGAGAATCACATGGTGTACCAGTTGTTTAGACTAATTGTTTCCAAGAAACTTTGGTTTTCTTTTTTCCTCTTTGCTCTGGATGAGGAGAGACCCACCATTGCATCTACATGGCCGCTTGCAAGGTTTTAAGATCCCAGTTGCTACTCGCCCAAGTAGGATGTTGAACATTGTTTTTGTGTAGTATGTTATGTCAGTTGAGCTTGATATACCCTGCAACTATGGTCCTGAGCCCACAGGTCCAACTACATGCTCCTTCTAGGTAGATGGTTGTGGCCAAGAAGTGACTACAAACTTGTCCCTTGTCAGCTTTACTATATACCTGGGAATTCTTACAGAACATACAAATACACTTGTAGAAACATTGTCTGCCAACTCTATACGTGGTCTTGGATACCCTCCCTCATGCATAGACATACTTAATAGTTCAGCCTGTCCATCCATCTATCCACCCTATAACCATGTTTGCCTTCACTGACAATGCAGTACTGTATGTGCAAAAGGGTTCATCTTTGTTGTCTGTACCTCCCATGCACCTCTCTATATCTTCCTCTTCCTCAATGCCACCATGTTGATCACTCACATTTGGTACATTGCCCTTCTCTTCACCCAAATCAATACTTATCTCTACCTGTCTAACAATGTTCTCTCCCCTTCCCTCCCACCCCTGATAACCAACAAAGAAAATTTCTTTCCATATATAAACCTTTCCTTGACTTTTTACAATAATGGACTAATACAATAATGGTCCTTCTATGAGTGACTTATTTCACTCACTGTTCAGCTCTTTTATCTTGCCATTTCTTCCATTTGCTTTAACCACTCTCCATTCAAGGGCAAGTTTCATAGTCTCTTCTGACATCCATTTTGGTCTTTTCTTCCTTTCCTGTCTTTTTAATGACTTTTGCTTCCTTCATGGATGATGTTTTTGATGCCATCCTACAATTCCTCTGGTTTTCAGTTACTGGTGTTCAGTGCATCAAATCTATTCTTTAGATGGTCTGTAAATTCAGCAGGGATATTATCAAGGTTATATTTTGGGTCTTGTGCACTTGTTTTAATTGTCTTCAACTTCAAGTTGAGCTTACATATGAGCATTTGTTGGTCTGTTCTACAATCAGCTCCTGGCCTTGTTTTGGCTGAAGATATTGAGCTTCTCCATCTTGCCACAGATATAGTCAGTCTGATTCCTGTGTACTCCTCAGTCTGATTCCTGTGTACTCCGTCTAGCAAAGCCCATGTGTATAGTCACCATTTGTGTTATTGAAAAAAGGTAGTTGCAATGAATAAGTTGTTGGTCTTGCAAAATTCTGTCATGTGATCTCCAGCTTTATTTCTGTCACCAAGGCCATGTTTCCAACTACCAGTAAGTCTTCTTTGTTTCCAACTTTTGCATTTCAATCACCAGTTATAATTAACACATCTTGATTGCATGTTTGGTCAATTTCAGACTGGAGAAATTGGTAAAAATCTTCCATTTCCTCATCTTTGGCTTTGGTGGTTGGTGCATAAATTTGAATAAAAGTAGTATTAATGAGTCTTCCTTGTAGGCATATGGATATTATCCTATCACTGACAGCATTGTACTTCGGGATAGATCTTGAAACATTCTTTGTGGTAATGAATGTCATGCCATTCTTCTTCAATGTGTCATTCTTAGCGTAGTAGATCATATGGTTGTCTGATTCAAAATGGCCAAAAATGCCTAGGATATCAATATTTATGCATTCCATTTTATTTTTTGACAACTTCCAGTTTTCCTAGATTCATACTTCGTACATTCTATGTTCTGATTATTAATGGATGTTTGCAGGTGATTCTTCTGGTTTTCTCTGTCCCCTTTGATTCAGCACCAGTGTTCTGCTCATGATGCTGGCCTGATTTTTCCTGTCACATCATCTGAATTAATTGTACATTTTGCCCTAGGTAGATTCCTCATGTGTCCATAGCTCATGTTGGTGAGAGAAAAGCTACTCATTGGTTTGGTGAGTAATGAGATATGCTTTCAGTCTGGTTACTTCTTGTGGGGGTAGGATTATGCATTATGATTCCAACTACAAGATGTTTTTCATTATTTATCTTTTATTTGCAACTGCTACATTCAGCTTTCTCAAGAAATTTGCTTTTTTGACTGGAATTGTCATGCTTAATTACAACTTGATGTTGTTGTGGTGTGCTTAAGGTTTTCAGTGTCAAAATGAAGAAAATTGCCTTTAGTACTATCCCAAAACCCATACTTAGAACAATGGTTAAGTGTGGTGGTTAAGTTTGTGTGTTAGCTTGGCTGGGCCTATTTGAGTGGCTGGGCAGCTGGTGGTGGTTGTTGTTGTTAAGTGCCGTCGAATCGTTTCCGACTCATAGAGACCCCGTGCACAGCAGAATGAAACAGCTGGTGGTAGTTATTCCCCATGATGAGACTGGTAATCAACCCCATGGTGGAATCTACTGTGAGCAGCTGAGTAGCTGCCTTTGGGATGTGGTCTGCTTCCTGTATATAAGCAACAGCTTTGGAAATGGTCTCTGGCTTATGACATGCTTGAACCCTGCATGTGGCCAACTCATTGTTCAGCAGCCTGCCATGCTCTGCATATCTTGGGACTTTTAATGGACTTGACTTAATTAATGGCCTGCTGTGTAGTTTGGTAATATCACGACTGTGCCTTTTTACTTGTCAACCCTGGACTTGTCAGCTTCAGCAGCCAGCAGCTGAGTGAAGAAAAGCCTCCAGATTCTGTGGGCCGGGAGCTGGAGGCAGAGCTGAAGCCCAAGATTGATGGGCTTTCACCCAGCCCCTAGAGCCTGGCACTTTGAACTCGGACTTAAAGCCTTCAAACTGTAAGAGAATAAACTCCTGTTTGTTTAAGCATCCCATTTGTGGTATATTCCTGTGAGAGAGGCACTAGGTAACCAGAACAGTAAGAAAGTGCCAATGTGTACTTACTGAGTCTGTTCATCTGGCAGAGATTATTTTGTGGTAAGATGTGAAACTTAGCAAGTAAGCAAAAAACTCCCAATACTGATTTCCAGGAATTTGTCCTTATAAAGTAATAGATGAAGAAGCAGGGTGAGGAGAATAGTCTCAGTTTTCAGCAAGTGATCCTTTTTCCCACATCCTGTGAGTCCCTGAGCAGTGCAAACAGTTAACATGTTTGGCTGCTCATGGAAAAATCGGAGGTTTGAGTCCAACCCGATGTGCCTCATGAGGAAGGCCTGGTGTTCTACTTCAAACATCAGCCACTGAAAGCCCTGTGGACCACCGTCTGCTTTGACACCTGAGTTCACCATGAGGTGGGGTCAACTGGACAGCAACTTTTTTTTTTTTTTTTAAAGTATTTGTGGATAAAATCAAAACAGAATAAATTCTCTAGGAAAATGAGGGTCATTAAGAAGTTTAGAAATAGTGATGTATCCTGACATGGCTTAGTAGAGGTAGGAAGATGGATGATGGAAGCCTCATCTTTATAGTTCTGTCTTTACTTCAAATGATGGGTATATAGAAGAGCCTACTTTTTGTGCATGAGATTGTCTCCAAGTGTAGGCTGCAGAATTAGCTCTGACAGATAGGTTGATAGCAAGGCAGAGATGAAGCTATTAATCATGTCCTCTTTCCATTCCTAGGGTAGCAGATCAGCTCTCCAAAATGGATAAATTTCACAACCCCAGTGTTACACGAATACATCTAACTGGTCAATTATGGAATGGTTTTCTCTTTCTCTCTCTCCTTTATTTTTCCCCTTTTATAGCATTTTTTCTTCTTATGAGAGGAATAAGAGTTGTTCTTAGGTACAGCTGAATCTTCATTTTTAGTAAAATAGTAACATCATTAAACTGATTATTTTAGAATAATTCTCTGGTCACTGGATTTTTTATAAGCATAAATGCATGTATCTCTCTCTTGAGAAATACACACATATGCACATATATATGTATTTCTTTACACAGTTTATTTATAGACAGTTTCTCAAAATACAGTATATTCGATTGGTTACAGAGCCAGTACCTATAAAAAGGCGGTAAGGAAACAAGTATTTCCTCAGAGGACATTGTAGACTTTTACTGCACCAAATACTGTTTCAGTACAAAAGAAATACGCCATTTCTGTCCCTAGCCTCAGGTGAAAGAGTCTTGCAGTCTTTTTTTGACCTCCTTCCTTCAGCTACTATACCAGTGTGCTAGCATCTGCCTTAGAGCTAAAAATAGTTTAATATAAATTTCATACCACCCAAAATCCCTGCAAGATGAGGAGAAATAGATAAGGACTTTCCATTCTCAATAACTTGAAATGTTCAGATCCTTGCCTTAGCAGATCCTACTTCTTCCAATATCACTCACTAAATATTTGCATGTTATTTAAAGAGGAGACACAGTGTATTTAGACAGTCAGGATTCAGAACTGAACTATAAGCTCATCAGATTCATTTCCACCTACTAGCACAGCTGTAATGTAGTCTGTTTATGCCAAGCCCTACAACCTGGAGCTTCCCTTTCTGACCACAGTCATCTTGCCTTTGAACTTCAATGTTGATTTACTCATAGTGATTGTCTTCCTTCTCTGCTCTCATTATGACTTTCCCCCCATTTTACTTCTCATTTCCCTAATGCATCAATCTCCTTCAGTAGAGCATAGAGTACCTATCCTCTACTCAACCTAGGCTTCAGGAGTAAACATTTCAGTACTCATCAGCACTTTCCTTCCTAGCACCCTTGAATACCCATTTTGATCCCCAGTTATTGCCTACTAGCAAACTCTGGAACATTTCACTGCTCCCAACTCTCTTCACGGGCTCTGTGACACATTTATCTTACCTGCCCTCGCCGAGCCATCATTATCTCAGGACTAAAAGGTTTCCAGTAATATGTTGTTGTTGTTGGTAGGTGCTGTTGAGTTGGGTCTGACTCATAGCAACCCTATGCACAACAGAACAAAACACTGCCTGGTCCTGCGCCTTCCTCACAATCCTTGCTATACTTGGACCCATCATTGCAGCCACTGTGTCAATCCATCTCATTGAGGGTCTTCTCCTTCTTCTCTGATCCTCTACTTTATCAAGCATATCCTTCTTCAGGGAATGATCCCTTCTAATAACATGACCAAAGTAGGTGAGACAAATTCTGGCCAATCTCACTTGTAAGGATGACCTTCCTCCAGGACAGATTTGTTGATTTTTCAGTTCATGGTATTTTCAGTTTTCTTCTCCAACACCATAATTCAAGGGCATCAACTCTTCTTTTGTCTTCCTTACCCATTGTCCAGCTTTCACATGTGCATGAGACAATGGAAAAAGTAGCTCTGGTGGCGCAGTGCCTAAGGCATTTGTACTGCTAACCAGAAGATTGATGGTTCAAACCCAGCAGCCACTCCATGGAAGGAAGATCGGGCAGTCTGCTCCTGTAAAGATTTACCATCATGGAAACCCAGTGGGGGCTGCTATGAGTCCAAATCCACCTGATGGCAGTGAGTTTGATTTTTCTATTTTGTTTTGGGTCAGGTGCACCTTAGTCTTCAAAGTGACATCTTTGCTTCTTAACACTTTAAAGAGGTCTTTTGCAGCAGAGTTTCCCACTGCAATATGATGTCTGATTTCCTGACTGCTGCTCCCAGGAAGAAACACCTAGGAAGGATAAGAAACACCATAAGGATTAGAGCCTAGGAAAACCTATAGGGCAGTTCTGTTCTGTCCTATAGGGTCACTATGAGTCAGAACCAACTTGACAATACATAACAACCACAGCAACAACAGGACACTTCATAAAATGAAAAAAGAAAACAGTTGCCCTTGAATTGATTCTGACTCATGGCAACCATGTGTTTCAAAGAAGAACTGTACTTCATGGGGTATTCAGCGGCTGTGACCTTTCAGAAGACCACCAGGCTTTTCTTCCCAGGATGTTGACTGGATCCAAGTTAAATGAAATCTCTAGCAACTTGAGCCTGTTCTCCATTTATCACGATGTTGCTTACTGGTCCAATTGTGAGGATTTTCATTTTCTTTATGTTGAGATGTAATGCATACTGAAGACTGTAATCTTCGGTCTTTGTCAGAAAGTGCTTCAAGTCCTCTTCACTTTCAGCAAGCAAGGTTGTGTCATATGCATATCACAGGTTAATGGTTCTTCCTCCAATCCTGATGCCACGTTTTTCTTCATATAGTCCAGCATCTCAGATTATTTGCTCAGCATAGAGATTGAATAAATATGATGAAAGGATACAACCTTGATGTACATTCCTGATTTTAAACCATGCAGTATCCCCTTGTTCTGTTCAAATGACAGCCTCTTGGTCTATGCACAGGTTCCTCATGAGCACAGTTAAGTGTTCTGGAATTCCCATTCTTTGCAGTGTTATCTGTAATTTGTTATGATACACACAGTAGAATGCCTTTGCATACTCAATAAAACACAGGTAGACATCTTTCTGGTATTCTTTGCTTTTAGCTAAGATCTATCTGACATCAGCAATGACATCTCTCATTCCACGTCCTCTTATGAACCTGGTAATATACTAATTAAAAATTGCATTGACTCCTTAATTGTAACACTTTTGAGTTGATTTCTTATCACATTTTTTTTTCAAAGCAGTTATTTCAAACCTTTTCATATTTTTCAAATCCTTGAACTAACTTTTACCTCCTTTGGTCTTGTATGACTTAGTGTCCTGCTTTTCTGAGGAAATGGAGTACATTCATCATGAACTTGCCTCTCTTCTTTCCTCTCCTCTTCAGGAATTTCACTTTCCATAATTACCTCACTTTCCCAGTTTTCTCTGTCCCAGTTATTTTAACAAGATTTTTTTTCTTGAATGCCTACTCTGTTGACTTTCACTAGGTGCTACATAATAATAACTTACATTAGGGTGAATTAGTACACCCTAATTAGCTCTGGTAGCATAGTGGCTAAGGCACTTGACTGCTAACCAGAAGGCTGGCGGTTCAAACCCACCAGCCACTCCTCGGAAGGAAGGTTGGGCAATCCTACTTCCGTAGTGATACTGCCTCGGAAACCCAAGGAGGGGTCGCTATGAGTCGGGGCCGACTCGACGGCACATAACAACAACAACAACAGTACACTTTAGGAGCTCTGGTGGTGCAGTGATTAAGTGCTTGGCTGCTAACTGAAAAGTTGGTGCTTAGAACTCACCAGCTGCTGATTCCGACTCATAGAGACCCACTTTGGGTTTCTGAGGCAGTAAATCTTTATGGAAGTAGATTGCCCAGTCTTCCTTCTGCCATAAGGATTAGAGCCTAGGAAAACCTATGGGGCAGCTCTGTTCTGTCCTATAGGGTTGCTATGAGTCAGAACCAACTTGACAACACATAACAACCACAGCAACAACAGGATACTTCATAAAATCAAAAAAGGAAACAGTTGCCCTTGAATCGATTCTGACTCATGGCAACCGTGTGTTTCAAAGAAGAACTGTACTTGACGGGGTATTCAGTGGCTGTGACCTTTCGGAAGACTACCAGTCTTTTCTTCTTAGGTGCTTCTGGATGGATTTGAACAGCCAGCCTTTGAGTAGGTAGCTAAGTGTTTAACCATTTGCTCCACTCTTATTCTATCTAAGCCCTTTTTCCCTAGTGTTTCAGAGGAAAAACTTTTCTTTCTTCGAAGTCAGACTTTCTATTTGTTATCTTAACTTTATTACCTGTGGTCTCCTCAGAAACTTCAGTATTGGAATATCTCCTCTCTCCCTACTCACTGCTCCCTTCCCTTCTTAATATAAATATCTGTAAGTCTGTCCTATCATTAAAAAATAAAATACTCCCAGACTTTAATCCCTCTTTGAGAAGCCATTCTATCTTTTGTCCTCCGCTCACTCACAGATTTTTCCTAGATCTCTACCTTAATTTTTAAGTGTTACACTAATTGCTTATCTCATATTCTAGCTTCCTAGTCTCATCTTGAATGGCAACTGCTTTTTATAGAGTCACCAAAAATTTCAACCACAACTAAAAACACTCAGTGCATTTTTTTTTGTAAACCGTATCTGGTTGCAGGCTGGTCACAAACATCTGAGGTGATTCTTCATCCTTGAAGACTAGTGAGTCATCTGAGGTTTGGCATTGTGACTTGGGAGGCACAGCTGTGGTTGTTGAGTGATGAATGAGGGGTGACAAGCCATGCAATACAGTAGGATATCAAGAACTTTCAATCCTTGAGGAAGATGACAAAAAGTACCTTTGGAATGTGAGCTTTGTGATCACACAGATGACAGGGACCGTTATTTTCCATGACTCATCACCTTCCTTCTGTAGATAGTCATTTGTTTGATGAGGCCATTGGCAGACCTACCTCTGCCTTTTCCTCATACCTCTATAGGTAAGCCTCAGCTCCCCTGTAAGACCTACAACCTCCTGTGAGATAAAGTGCAGGTCAGGTTTTGTACAAATGGAGTGTGTGCTGCCCCAGTTTACTTGCTGGGCTCATGGCCAGTTAGTTTTGAAGGTGTCCTTAGGAGGCCGTACAATGCAGGGCAGAGTTTTATGGTTTTCCACAAACACCAGAAGTTAGGCATTGCAGTTGGCTAGTTTTGAATACGTCTTCAAGAGATAAGAAATCTGATCATTGTATTATTACCTACATCATCTTTAAATTTTCTTAAGAGCATGATTAAATAAATATGAACACTCCAAGTTTCTGTGTAAAGAATTTTCTGCCGAAGCTGGGGTCAGTAGCTTATCTAAATTAAAGTCATCATTCCCTCAAATGTGGAAAAAGGGATGGGTGGGAATAATAGTGGTGACTATCCCGTGTAAACAGGATTCTTTTGCTTTAGCCTCATGATCTAACTGGAACACACAGAATATGTAAAGTACAGAGAAGGCCTCTTATAGTGCATGTACACTGAAGAAGCTAAATAGATAGGCTGCTGAATCAGTGTGTGATAGAATAAATGAATGTGTGAGGACTGTGGATAACTCGTAGGTGTTACATTGTGACCAGAAAACAGCAGAGAGAAGGAAAGAATATATTGCTGCCTAAGGCACTTGACTGCTAACCAGAAGGCTGGTGGTTCAAACCCACTAGCCACTCCTTGGAAGGAAGGTTGGGCAGTCTACTTCCGTAGAGATATTGCATCAGAAACCCAAGGAGGAGTAGCTATGAGTCAGAAATGACTCGATGCCAGTTACCCAGAGGGAGCAAGTAGTTGCACCTGTGGGCTCAGGACCATCGTCACAGGAGACATCAAGCTCGATTGGCATAACATACTACACAAAACATTGTTCCACCTCCTGCTTTGGCAAGTAGCAACTGGGATCTTAAAAGCTTGCAAGCAGCCATCTAGATGCAACATTGGGTCTCTCCTCATCCAGAGCAAAGAAGAATGAAGAAAACCAAAGATTCATGGAAACAATTAGTCCAAGCAGCTAGTACACCATCATAGTATAGTCGTATAGATCCTCAGTCTATAAGATTCTGAGAGCAGAAGAACTAGATGGTGCCTGGCTACCACCGTCAACCACTTGGAGGGGGTTCTTGTAGGAGATCCTGGATAGAGTGGGAGAACAATGTGGTACAAAACTCAAAATCATTTGGGAGTAAAAAGGGGGAGGGGAACCAGGTTTGCTGGTCTGATGGAGCCTGATGGAACCCCTGAGACTATGGCCCCTAGCTGCCCTTCAGGTCTGGAATTGAATCCACACCTGTGGGTTCCAGCCACACAAAAGACAGGCATATGAGGTGAACATTTACACTAGGTGGATACAATCCTTGGAGAGAACAATCATGGGAGAATAGAAGGGCTGTGTATGCACAAGGACATAGCCCAGGGGGCAGGAGTGCATGGAGGGAAGGACACGGGGAAGAGGTAAGTATGGTGAGGAAGTGGGAGCGGAGCTGTTGCATTGTCGTAAATTATAGTCAATATCTTGAGACAAATTGTATGTGAACTGCTATATGGAAAGTGAATTTGCTGTGTAAACTTTCACCCAAATCACAATTTAAAAAAAAAAAAAATTCAAAGAAAAGAAAAAGAAATGACTCGACAGCAGTGAGTTTGATTTTTTTGTTGTTAGTAGGAGAAACTAGTAGTGGCTTAAGATGAAGAAGAGTAAAGATTAGAGCCAGACACTTTTTTTTTTTTTTTTAATTAGGATTTGGGTGAAGATTTACAGAGTAAATTCACTTACAGCAGTTCACACATACTTTGTCTCATGTCATTGACCAAAATTTACAATGCAGCAGCTCCCCTCCCACTTCCTCCCCATAGTTACCTCCTCCCAGTGTCCATCCCTTCATACTCTTCGAGAGGCCCATTGTCTGCCAACCCTGTATATGATCTTGGATACACTCTCCATTTAGACATACATAATTGTTTAGCTTGTTCACCCATCTATCCGTCCTTATACCCATGTTTGCTTTCATTGACAACTCAGTATTGTATTTACAAAGGGGTTCATATTTGTTGTCTGTACTGCCCATGTAACTCTCTCTGTCTTTCTCATCCTCAATGCTGCCATATTGGTCACTCACATTTGGTACATTGCCCTTCTCTTCACCCAAATCAATATTTATCTCTATCTATCTAACAGCATTCCCTCCCCTTCCCTCCCACCCCTGGTAACCAACAAAGAAAATGTCCTCCAATATATAAACCTTTCCTTAACTTTCACAATAACGGACTAATACAATATTTGTCCTTTTGTGACTGACTTATTTCGCTCAGCATAATGTCCTCCAAGTTCATCCACGTTATGCGGTGTTTTGCAGATTCTACATTATTCTTTAGCGTTGCATAGTATTCCATTGTGTGAATGTACCAAAGTTTGGTTATCCATTCCTCAGTTGTTGGACATCTAGGTTGTTTCCAAGTTTTGGCTATTGTAAATAGTGCTGCGATGAACATTGGCGTGCATATATCTGTTCTTGTTATGGCTCTCACTTCTTTAGGGTATATACCTAGTAATGGGATGGCTGGGTCAAATGGTATTTGTATTTCCAACTTTTGAAGGAATCGCCATACTGCTTTCCACAATGGTTGTACCATTTTACAGTCCCACCAGCAGTGTATGAGAGTCCCAATCTCTCCACAACCTCGCCAGCATTTGTTATTTTCTGTCTTGTTGAACTTTGCTACTAGTGCTGGAGCAAGATGGTATCTCATTGTTGTTTTGATTTGCATTAGAGCCAGACACTTTTAAAACGTAAATTTAAGTTAGTTAAATTTAGCCAAAGTGGTTCAAATGGAAAACTTCAAAATACAACAGGGATTGCCTGGATTTCAAGGTTATATAAAATACTGGCCTTTTACGGAAGGAATGAAAATCTTCATCGAGAAGCATCTATAGGATATTAGGAGTAGAAAATGGGAATTCAGGAGAGGGAAGAAGGAATGTATTTTAAAAAAGAAAAAGAAACAACTTAGATAAATTGTTCCCCTTAGGAGAAGAGCCAGAAGCAGAAGATTATTTATTAGAGATGGAAAAGATGAGTGGGGAAGCCCATTTCCTTCAGGGCTGCAGTGGGCTGAGGGTACTGCTTGGTTTGCTGAAGAAGCTGACCTGTCCTTACACTTGTTTTGTAGTAGGTCACATTTCCATCACTTGTTTCACTTCTTTGGATCTGGACACCTGTCTCTAGAGGTTCCTCTTGAAAATGCAGTACTTTGCCTGGAAGGGGTAACCCATTGTTGACATGGATTAATGTATTTAATAAGCATTAATCACCTAACAGAAAAACAAGCCCTGATCATAGAGATCCTGTCACGTCCAAGGTACGGCAGGGGAGTGCTGCAGCTCTTGCAGGGAGAGGGAGAGAGCTGCAGAGGCCTCAGGAAAGGAGGATCAGAACGTGTAGGGGCTTTGGGCCATTGAAAAGACTGGCTTTTACTCCAGATGAGATGAGAAGTCACTGTAGGGCTTTATGTATCAGAGTGACATTGTATAACTTATGTTTTCAAAGGCTTACTCTAGCATTGAAAATAGACTCTAGGGGAACAGGGTAAGAGCAGGGAGACCATTTAGAAGGCTATTGGTAGAATAGTCAACCACACAAAATCAGAAGGCCCATTTGGTGGGATTGGAATCAATGTTATGAAACAAAATGCGAATGAATTGTTGAATGGAAAACCAATTTGCTTTGTAAACTCTGTAAGCTTTCACTCAAATCACAAATCAATGAGCTTTTTTTTCTGTATTAACTTCAGATGACCTCCATTCATGGAACATTTTATATTAGGGGAGAAAGGAAGAATAGGGGAGGGGTCTCTTACCCTGCTGAGGGATAGGAGGCTGCTAAAATATACTGGAGAAGCAATAAGTTGCCTCTTTGTTCATCTTCCTTCATTCCAGGAGAGAGAATACAGGCAGTCTCCTGGTTACCAATGTCCAATTTACATAAAATGGGAGTTAGGAACCAATCCTGTAAAGCCTGTTATATTAAAAATTCAAGGTACATACAGTGGTTTGTAATAACAAATGGGCACTAATTTGTGACACATGTCAAAACATTATCATTATTACTGTATTATTATGTTAAAGATGTTTTTGTGTATCCGGAAGTGCTTCTTTAATGTTTTTATGCATGGGAAGGTACACTATATTCTAAGACAAATATTTGACTAGCTGATGTTAGATATGAACCATAACTAACTGTTCTGACTTATGTATGAATTTGACTCGATGATAGACTTAGGAATGCAACTGGTTCGTAATCCAAGGACTGCCTGTATACCTGATTGAAAGAGAAATTAAAATCATTTACAGAGATTCCAAACACCAAAAAACCAAACACACTTTTGTTGGGTCAATTCTGACTATAGTGACCCTATAGGTTGTAGTAGAACTGCCCCATAGGGTTTCCAAGGCTGTACATCTTTATGGAAGCCAACTCTGCCTTATCTTTCTCCCACAGGGCAGCTAGTAGGGACCTTTTGGTTAGCAGTCTAGCACTTTAACCACTGAGCCACCAGCTCCCTATTTATAGAGAAAGACTTTTTAAAATATGTTGAAACTAGAAGAGACTTAGCTAATGTGATAATGTATGTACATTTGTAGGATGTTGCTTAGTATGTAATGGGTGAGCAGCTTATTTTTATTAGTTAATAGCTGTTTTCTAGTACTAAGCCCTCATTTTACAGATAAGGAAATTAAAACACAAGTGTTCAGGAACCAGCAGTGATTCCCTAACGCTACAAAAACAACCAGTACAAATTCCTTAGCTTGGCACCCAAGGTCAAGCTTTTCTGGTTCCAACTCCATATCTATTCCAACCTTCCTCACCCACTGCTCTGTATGACCCTCTCTCTACTCCTGTCTCTACTCAATTCCTCCAGCCTTTTCCTTCTTCTCCCTGCACGCTATGATTCCGTCTCGTTCCGTGTTTTTTCCAGTTTTGCTTTCTCTGCAACCTCTTTCACTCTCTCTCTCCCTGTCTGGGTCATTGCCCAAGCTCTGGTAGTGCAGTGGTAATGGCATTTGACCACTAACTAAAAGGTAGGTGGTTTGAATCCACTAGCTGCCCCACGGAAGAACGATACAGGCTGCTTCTGTAAAGATTTAGAGCCTTGGAAACCTTATGGGGTCTCTATGTGTTGTAATCGACTTGATAGCAGTGAGTTTGGGCTTTTTCTTTCTTTTTTTTTTTTTTAATACCACCTCATGTAAGAAGTTCCTGGGTGGCACAAGCAGAAAGTGATTGGCTATTAAGCAAAAGATTGACAGTTCGATTCCACCCAAGAGGCACCATGAAAGAAGGGCCTGGTGACTGCTTTTGAAAGATCACAGCCATTAAAAACCCTATGGAGCACAGGTCTACTCTGAGACACGGGGTTGCCATGCGTTGGAATTGATTAGATGGAAGGAAGGTTGGGCAATCCTACTTCCGTAGTGATACTGCCTCGGAAACCCAAGGAGGGGTCGCTATGAGTCGGGGCCGACTCGACGGCAAACAACAACAACAACAACAGTTAGTGACACCACTTGTTGAATTCTTTCCTGGGCTGTGGAGCCACACGGCCCTTTTTCATTTTGAAGTTCTCTAGTACAATTCCCAGGGCACTGTGTGTGTAGGCTATTAAATAGGTGGTGTTGTTGTTAGGGGAGGAGTTAATCATTAGTTTCCTGTTCCCCTCCTTATGACATTCCCTGTCTGTGTTGCAGAGCAAAGCCTGCTGGGTCAATACTCAGGGAACCAGCCCAGAGGCTGTGCAGTTGTGCAGTGTATGTGTGTGTATGTGTGTGTGAATGTGCTTGAACCCACAGACACACTCACAGGAAGGTATACCTTTGGATTCCCAAGGGAAAGAAGAGAAGGCCTGTTTTTTCTTTTCTTTTTTGTTTTTCAGTAGCTGTTCTGGTGGAGCCCTG
This sequence comes from Orycteropus afer afer, assembly GCF_000298275.1. Lineage (NCBI taxonomy): Eukaryota > Metazoa > Chordata > Mammalia > Tubulidentata > Orycteropodidae > Orycteropus > Orycteropus afer. Next base: position 4,912,350 of record NW_006921740.1, read on the forward strand.
CTAACAGAAAAATATAGTATGTTATATCTGGCATGGTCTATGTGACATTTTGCCACCATTTATTATTGTGCTGCAAAAAAGATCTTGTAAGAATTTTATGAGTGGTAAGAATCAGGAACTTTAAAGTTGGATCATCCTTAGAATATTATTTGAATTAAGAATAGCTATTGTAATAGCCTTATTTGAATCGATCATTTGTAAGAATCAAATAGCTTGCTTCTTTTGATAAGACCTTTGTTCTCCTAAAGTTTTTGCACTAGGATAAACTTAGATAACGAAGGAAAGGAGAAAATTGATTCCTTGCAAGAAAAATACAACAGTGAAGGGTACCCACAGTAGCCCCATATCTTTTTAGATAGACACTTTCTTGCTTCGGTGGCTAGAAGTTGCAGAACTTACTGTGGTTGTTTTCCCTGGTCAGTAGAAGATTCAGGTTGTTTCCTGCTGCCTTAATATGTTGCAATGTTAACAATTACTGTTATTAGCTAAGGTCATATTTATTTATTTATTTTATACTTATAAAAATTTCAGAATTGAGTATCTTGGCTTAGGTAAGATCTGAACTGTGAATAAAGTCCATAGTATGAGGTTGATTTTTTGGAAGAGAAAACCAGGCCTTTCATCCTAGTCAGTTTTAGTCCGGAAACTCTGTGGAAACCTGGTCAGCATCATAGCAACACATAAGCCTCCATGATACACAGGGGGAGGCTTCACTTGAGGTTCATTGGCTGGAAGTCCAACCTGGACCACTGCCCCCTATCGGATAATGTTGTTATTAGCTATTGTCAAGTCAGTCCCCCTCTCAAGTCAACTCTATGTATTACATGATAGAACTGCTCCATAGGGTATCAGACAATAGTGTAACAGAGTTGTATCCCCTCACAGTTTTTAATTTGAAGGCAATTCACTTGAAATTGTTAACAGTACTATAAGACAATTTACCTTAGAAATGGAGGTTTATTTGTTTTAGTGCCAGTGTTGCTTCATATCTGGTAATGAGCAAATATTAGAGAAAACTCACTTTTGTTCTTTCATGTAGTTTTTCTCTCTCTCTTTTTTTAAACAGCTTTATTGAGATATAATTCATATTACCATACAATTCACCCACCTAAAGTGTAGAGTTCACTGGTTTTTAGCATATTCAGAGTCGTGCAACCATTACCACTGTCTAATTCTAGAACATTTTCATCACCCTAAAAAGAAACTCTGTACCCATAGGCTGTCACTCCTGATTACTTCCTTCCCCATCCATTGGCAGCCACTAATCTACTCTGTCTCTATGGATTTATCATATGAATCGTATCATACAATAGATGCCCTTTTACTTAGCATGTTTCTAAGATTCACCTATGTTGTTGCATGTATCCATGCCTGTCTTTTAAAAAATTATTATTGCCAAATAAAGTACCATTGTATGGATTTACCCTATTTTATTTATCCATTTATCAGTCAGTGGATATTTACTTTGTTTCTACCTCTTGGCTATTTTGAATATTGCTGCTATGAACATTCACGTATGAGTTTTTGTGTGGATGTATGTTTAGGCCCTTACTCAAGTCATACCCTTATTCAGGTGACGCCTTTACTCTGATGTAAGGGGAGTTTCCTTGGGGGTGTGAGTTACATCTAATATGTATGTGGATGCTCTGGCAAGGCTCTCCCTTGCTCTGGATTCTGCATCTGGGTCTTCATCATCTGACCTCTGGCTTTGGGGACTTGAGCTAGCAGCCTGTCATCTAACCTGCTGATTCTGGGATTCACCAGCTTCTGCAGCCCTCTGAGCCAGT
>NW_006921740.1:4918355-4923321 GCF_000298275.1 Orycteropus afer afer
ACAGAATTGTGAGGATGAGTTTTCTAAATTGGTTCTCAATTCTGGTTGGTGTTAAAGGTGTGATGACTCTGTTGCTAGTAGTGAAGGGGGCACTGATAATCTGTGGTGTGAGGTGGCAATAGAAAAGAGCAAAATATTACCAGCAATAGGTCAAATATTTATGAGAAACAAGGCTCAGGGTAATTGCATATTTGATAGTTTTCTACAATTTTGTCAGAATGAGAAGAGTAAGAAAGCAGTTTGGTTGGTCCTACTTTTGCTAGAGAAAGTGATGAAAGAAAGAGATGACCTCAAGGCTTCAAAGATACAGGTCAAGTGCCCATAAAAGACCTGAATATTGCCATTTAGACCCTGAAAGAAAGTATTTTTTTCTTGTAGTAACAAAACTGATATTGCTGAAAAACAAAGCAGAGTCTTATAAGAGTGGGTGAATTACAATGCTGGTTGAATCCCTAACCCCAAATGGTGTCTGAAGTTAAAGTGAAGGCATTGATTAGAAAGAAATGGGATCCTAAAACTTGGGATAGGGACATATAGGCAGACAGTTGGGAAGATGGAGATATTGGGCCCTTAAATTTTGTTGAATCACTCTTGCCCACTGCACTGTTCTGCCCATCTGAAGAGAGTACTCCATCTTTGTCTGCTAGGTCACCCTTCCCAGGAAAACCATTATCCCTTCCACCTTCACCTGATGATATTAACCTAGCTATGCCTGAAAGGAGTTCTGGTAGTGTAGTGCCTAAGGCACTTGACTGCTAACCAGAAGGCTGGTGGTTCAAACCCACCAGCCACTCTTCAGAAGGAAGGTTGGGCAATCTACTTCTGCAGCGATACCGCCTCAGAAACTCAAGGAGGGGTTGCTATGAGTCAGGTCCTACTCAACGGCACATAACAACAACAACATGCCTAAAAAGTCTGAGATAATCACCTGGGGCAGTGCCTAGGGCATTGCTTGGGAAATTGCCTGAGGCAGATGCCTTAAAAGATACTGCTGAAAGTTCCCAGAACCCACCCCCACTACCCATTTTTGCTTGTCAACCTGTCTCTTGACTTAAGTCCCAGAGAGCCCCAAAAGGTGAAGTACAAAGTTTGACCCAGGAGAACTTACGTGATGCTCCAAAAGAACTGCTTGACTTTTCTAATATATACAAACAGAAATCTGGGGAATATTTGTGAGAATCACTATTAAGAGTGAGGGATAATAGTTCAAGGAACATAACGTTGGGTCAGTCTGAGTTTATTGATTTGGGCTTAGTAAGCACAGATCCTTCATTTAATGTTTTAGCTCAAGAGATTAGCTCTAATAGTTTATTTGGTTGGTTCACTGAAGCATAGATAAGTGGTGGCCTGCAAAAAACAAGTTTTAAGTGTTAGACTTGTATTGGTATACTTAGAAGAAGGTATCCAAATACTTAGGGAGATGGGCATGTTAGAGTGAATTTATCAAGTTGGACCCAGAGACCCATTGTGGTAGTTAAGGTTATGTGTCAACTTGGCTGAGCCTGGTTGAGTGGCTGGGCAGCTGGATGTAGTATTCCCCATGATGAGACTGGTAATCAACTCCATGGTGGAATCTACTGTGAGCAGCTGAGTAGCTGCCTTTGGGTATGTTGTCTGCTTCCTGTATATAAGAAACAGCTTTGGTAATGGTCTTCAGCTTATGGCACACTTGAACCCTGCACGTAGCCGTGTCATTGTTCAGCAGCCTGCCATGCTCTGCTGCCCTTGGGACTTTTAATGGACTTGAGTGAATGGCCTGCCATCTGGTTTGGTAACATAGGGACTGTGCCTTTTTACTTGTCAACCTTGGGCTTGTCAGCCTCAGCAGCCAGCAGCTGTCTGAGGGAAGAAAAGCCTGTAGCTCCAGTGGGCCAGGAGCAGAAGGCAGAGCTGAAGGTCAAGGCTGAGGGGCCTTCCCCCAACCCCTGGAGCCTGGCACTTTGAACTTGGACTTAAAGCCTCCGAATTATAAGGATAAACTCCTGTTTGTTCAAGCATCCCATTTGTGGTATATTCCTGTCAGAGTGGTACTGGGTAAGCAGAACAGATGGAATCCTAAAAATTAGTGGATGAAATGTACTAATATTGGCGATATATATCGATAAACATATGGCCTACTATGCCAGAAATGACAAATTGAAGAGGAATGGTGTCACATTCATTGTCCAAAAGTATATTTCAAGATCTAACCTAAGCTGTCATTGATAGGATAAGATCCATATGCCTACAAGGAAGAACAGTTAATACTACTATTATTCAAATTTACACACAAACCACTAAAGCCAAAGATGATGAAATGAAAGATTTTACTAACTTCTGCAGTCTGAAATTGATCAAACATGCAGTCAAGATGCATTGATAATTACTGGTGATTGGAATGTGAAAGTTGGAAACAAGAAGTATTGGTAGTTGAAAAATAGGACCTTGGTGATAGAAATGATTACAGAAATCTCATGATAGAATTTTGGAAGACCAACAACTTATTCATTGCAAATACCTTTTTTCAACAACATACAAAATTATACACGTGGACCTCACCGAATGGAATACATAGGAATCAAACTGACTACATCTATGGAAAGAGGTAATGGAGAAGCTCAATATCATCAATACAAGGCGAGGAGCTGACTGTGGAATAGACTATCAATTGCTCATGTACAAGTTCAAGTTGAAACTGAAGAAAATTAAAACAAGTCCACGAGAGCCAAAATATGACCTTGAGTATATCCCACATAAATTTAGAGACCATCTGAAGAATAAATTTGAGGCATTCAACACTAATGACTGAAGACCAGACTAGTTATGGGATGATATCAAGGACATCATACATGAAGATAGCAAAAGGTCATTGAAAGGACAGAAAAGGAAGAAAATAACAAAGTGGATGTCAGAAGAGACTTTGAAACTTGCTCTTGATCAGAGAGTAACTAAAGGGAATGGAAGAAATGATGAAGTAAAAGAGCTGAATAGAAGGGCAACTAGAGAAGACAACATCAAGTATTATAATCAAATGTGCAAAGAACTGGATTTAGAAGACCAAAGGGAAAGAACATGCTTGGCATTTCTCAAGCTGAAAGAAGAAAAAATTCAAGCCTTGAATTGCAATATTGAAGAATTCTATGGGCAAGATACTGAATGAAGCAGGAAGTATCAAAAGAAGATGGAAAGAATGCACAGAGTCACTGTGTCAAGAATTGGTCAACGTTTAACAATTTCAGATGGTAGCATATGATCAAGACTGATGGTATAGAAGGAAGAAGTCTAAGCTGCATTGAAGGAATTGCTGAAAAACAAGGTTCCAGGAATTGATGGAATATCTATTGAGATGTTTCAACAAATGGATGCAACACTGGAAGTGCTCATTTACCTATGCCAAGAAATTTGGAAGACAGTTACCTGGCCAGCCGACTAGAAGACACCCATATTTGTGCCCATACCAAAGAAAGGTGATCCAACAGAATGAGGAAGTTATTGAATAATATCATTAATATCACACATAGTAATACTTCGCTAAAGGTAATTCAATAGCAGTTACAGGAGTACATAGACAGGAAACTGCCAGAAATTCAAGGTAGATTCAGAAAAGAACATGGAAGTGGGGAAATCATTGGTAATATCAGATAGATCTTGGCTGAAAGCAGAGAACACTAGAAAGATATTTACCTGTAATGACTATGCAAAGGCATTTGACTGTGTGGATCATAACAAATTATGGATAACATTGCCAAAAATAGGAATTCCAGAAAACTTAATTGTGCTCATGAAGAACCTATACATAGACCAATGAGCAGTCATTCAAACAGAAGAAGGGGATACTGTGTGATTTAAAATCAGGAAAGATATATGTCAGGATCGTATCCTTCCACCATACTCATTCAATCTGTATGCTGACCAAATATTCTGAGAATTTGGACTTTGTGAAGAAGAATGCAGCATCAGAATTAGAGGAAGACTGATTAACAGCCTGCAATATGCAGATTACCCAACCTTGCTTGCTGAAAGTGAGGATGACTTAAAGCACTAAGTGATGAAGGTCAAAGACTTCAGTCTTCAGTGTGTATTACACTTCAACATAAAGGAAACAAAAGTCCTCCCAGCTGAACTCGTAAGCAACACCATGATGACTGGAGGAAATACTCAAATTGTCAAGGGTTTCATTTTATTGGATCCACAGTCATTGCCCATAGAAGTTGCAGTCATGAAATCAAACGATGTATTGCATTGGGCAGATCTACTGCAAAAGACCTCTTTAAAGTGTTAAAGAGCAAAGATGTCACTTTGAAGACTAAGATGTGCCTGACCCAAGTTATGGTATTTCCAGTCACCTTCTATGCATGCAAAAGACGGACAAAAAATAAAGAAGACTGAAGGATTGAAACCTTTGAATTATGGTGTTGACAAAAAATACTGAAAATACCATGGACTGACAGAAGAGTGAACAAATCTGTGTTGGAAGACGTAAAGCCAGAATGCTCCTTACAAGTGAGGATGGTGAGAATTTGTCTCATGTACTTTGAATATGTTATTGGGAGGGACCAGTCTCTGGAGAAGGACATTAAGTTTGGTAAAGCAGAGGGTCAGCACAAAAGAGGAAGACCTTCAATGAGACGGATGGACACAGTGGTACGACAGTGGGCTCAAACACAGCAAAGATTGTGAGGATGGTGCAGGACCAGACAGTGTTTTGTTCTGTTGTACATCAGTCACTGTCAGTCAGAACGGACTTGACAGTACCTAACAATAATAACAAAATGTGAGAACATAAATGTCTGTTTGTTAAAGCAAACTTGTGGTATTTCTGTTATAGCAGCACTAGAGAACTTAGACGTTCTCTTTCTCCTCCTCCTGTCATTCTCTTTTCTCTCCTCTTTCCTCTCTCCCTTCTTTGCTCCCTTCTTCTTCCCCCCTGCCTTCTCTTGGCCCCTTTTCTTCCCCTTTTCCTCCTCTATCCTCCTTCTCTCTCTCA
>NW_006921740.1:4923721-4924808 GCF_000298275.1 Orycteropus afer afer
TTTCCTTGTTTGATCTTCTGATGGGTGATGTGGATGATAGTCTGCAGTGAGCAGAGGTTACAACCGTTATACGGGAACTATCAGAAGACCACAGGCACTTGGGCCACATTGTAATAGAGGGGAACACAGCAAAGTGGCATTTAGAGGCTGGCCCAGAATGAAGGGGCACGGAGTAGATGGGGGCACTGGCCTCTTGTCATAGTGGACTACGTCTTGTTCAGTTGGCCGTTTCTCTGGAAGAAAACACTTCTGTTATGCAGCAAAGAGAGAAAGAGAGAGTGGGAAGGAGGGAGGGAAAGAAGAAGGAAGACAGAAAAGAAGAGAAATAAAACTTAAGATTCATATTTATATATATGATTAGCCAGTAAGGGTTGCCCTTCTCTGCGTCCACAGGCATCTCCAGCTGGCTCTTGCTGACTCCTTTCCTAGTCTATGACCTTGTTCATTTATCTTGATTCCTCCTGAGGAGGATCTTTTGAGAGGGCACGTTAGGATCAGGAAAGCACACAGTGTGGTCTCTCTCAACACAATACTCAGGAATTGCTAGTAAGCAATTTTCTAGGCTTTCCCAGTTTTCAGAGTTAAATTTTGTTCTGTCAACATCTGTTGTGCCTGGCATTGGATGAAAAAGATCTTAAAGATGACTGGCTAGTGGCAAATGGATGAACGAATAGATAATAAAAATGTTTCCTTGTTTTCCTGAATGTAAACTAATCATTGTACAAAATGTGTGAAACTCAGAAAAGCATTCACAAAAAGGTAAAAAATCATCTTATTAGATCACATTAAATTTTAGTTCAGAATTGTTTTCTTTGTACTCATTAGCTGTAAGTTGATTTGGTTTGTTTTTTAATGTACAATGTACATTCTTAGTAGGGACAAGATCACTTCTAAGGAAACAAAAATTGGTTCTTGGTGGAGGAATACATAAAATCTTACATATTATGATGGTTTGTGACCCTCCCAATGTATATCTATGGTTAAACTTAATTTCATGGTGGGGGGCAATTAGGAACAATTATCTAGAAAGGCTCTTTTGGGGGTGAAATCATAAAAGGAAGGCTGAGAAACACTGACGTAGAATAAC
>NW_006921740.1:4925718-4949108 GCF_000298275.1 Orycteropus afer afer
AACTCTGAACTGCCAGCATCTAGTGGGGTGTGGTAGTGAGGGTTATGTGTCAACTTGGCTGGGCCTGGTTCTGAGTGGCTGGGCAGCTGAATGTAGTTATTCCCCATGATGAGACTGGATATCAACTCCAAGGTGGAATCTGCCATGAGCAGCTGAGTAGCTGCCTAAGGGATGTGGTCTGCTTCCAGTGTATAGGAAGACACTTTGAGAAAGGTCTGGAGCTTTTTGGCACATCTGGATCCTACATTTGATTGTCTTTATCTCAGTGGCCTTCTGTGTTGTCTGCCAATCTTGGAACTGTTTCTGAACTTGAACTAGTGGCCTGCTGTGTTGTTTGATAATCTTGGGACTGTGCCATTTCACTTGTTGACCTTGGGTTTGTTAGCCTCAACAGCCAGAAGCTGCCTGAGTTAAGAGATGCCTCCAGCTTCAGTGGTCTGGGAGCAAGAGGCAGAGCTGAAGCCCAAGATTGAGGGCTCTTTATCCAGCCCTAGAGCTGGCACTTTGAACTTGGACTTCTAGCCTCCTTAAACTGTAGAGGATAAATCCCTGTTCTGTTGGAGCAGCATAAGAGGGCCAAAACACAGTGTACCAGGGATATTTTGTTGTCTGGATGAAGAAGGTCATACTGCTAATAACTTGAATTTAGGTCTTTTTAGCATCCATTATTGGTCATAGTGGCATAGTTTTGTCTCTGAGTACAAAAGAATACTAGTGGGGTGTGGTGATTATGTTTTTGTGTCAACTTGGCTGGGCCTGGTTGAGTGGCTGAGCAACTGGTGGTAGTTATTCCCCATGATGAGACTGGCAGTCAAGTCCATGGTGGGATCTACCACAAGCAGCCGAATAAGCTGACTTTGGGATGTGGTCTGCTTCCTGTATATAAGGAGAAGACGTGATAATGGTCTCCAGTTTATGGCACACTTGGACCCTGCTTGTAGCCGTGTCATTGTTCAGCAGCCTGCCATCCTCTGCCGACCTTGGGACTTAAAATGAACTTAAATTAATGGCCTGCCGTGTGGTTTGGTAACATCAGGGCTGTGCCTTTTTACTTGTCAACCTTGGGTTTGTCAGCCCCAGCAGCCAGCAGCTGTCTGAGTGAAGAAATGCCTCTAGCTCCAGTGGGCTGGAAGCAGGAGGCAGAGCTGGACTCCAAGGTTGAGGGGCTTTCACCCAGCCCCTAGAGCCTGGCACTTTGAACTTGGACTTAAAGCCTCCAAATTGTTAGAGAATAAACTCCTGTTTGTTAAGACCATACCATTTGTGGTATATTTCTTGTCAGAGTGGCACTAGGTAACCAGAACATGGGGTCTACAGCACTATGCTGTAGACTCCTTTCACATTCTGTATATATGTATGTATGTATTTATATACATAATGTACTCATACCTTGGCATGTTCCCCAAAGGGTTTAATGTTATCTCTCATATTGAAAACACCGTATGTATATGTTTTTCATATTGCTGCTGTTAGCTATCATGGAGTTGGCCCCTACTCATAGCAACCGTATGCAGAACTGAAAGAAATGTTGCCGTGTCTTGCACAGATCAGACTCTTGTGATCCACAGGGTTTTCATTGGCTGGTTTTCAGAAGTAAATCCTCTGGCCTCTCTTCTTAGTTTGTCTTAGTCTGGAAGCTCCACTGAAACCTGTTCAGCGTCATAGTAGTACTCAAGCCACCACTGACTGATGGGTGGGCTGGGCATGAAATGTGTTGGCCAGGAATGGAACCTGGCTCTCTTGCATGGAAGGCAGTAATTCTGCCACCAAACCACCAATGGTTCATTTATAGTTTCCCAGTAATTTCTTACTGGGATACAAACAGATTTCTTCTCTCTTTTAGCAGTTGTTAGACTTGGGTATTGGATCATGTTTATGATTTGTAACATGGAGTTAATAAAGCTAAATCCAAATTATGTATTTACTATGATTATAATTGTTTTATTCCTTTTATCCACATATACTTGGCAGTTAGCATGTTAGTTCCTGGGATACAAAAATGAAAAAGGAAGGTCTCTGATCTCATGGAACTTACAATTTATTGGAACACAGTCAGGAAAACAGATAAATTCTCCCACAGTCGAGTTAGTGCTGCAATAGAGATATGACAGAATGCCGTGAGGGCCCTGAGCTGAGCAACTGCTCTGCCTGTGGGTATTTTGGGAAGGCATCATATTTGGACTAGATTTCAAGACAGTAGGAATTTGCCAGATGAAAGTAGGAAAGAAAATTCCAGACTGAGGAGTACACAGAGGCACTGATCTATGAAAAGATCTAGTGTAAAATTAATAAGGTAAATGGCTGAAAAGGAATACACCTTAACCAATAGTTGGTATTTTATGGCTGTGGAATTATAGGTTTCTTTTTTCTTTCTTGGAATTTTCTTTAATATTATTGCTCCATTGTTTTCATAGCCAATAATAAAGGGAAATAAAAGCCTGGCTTGTGACTCTTGATTCAAGCATTAGAAGGGATACATTTATTTTTTCCTTTGCCTATATTTGTACTTAAGGAGCTCTGGTGGTGTAGTGGTTAAGGCATTTGGCTGCTAACCAAAAGATTGGTGGTTTGAGCCCACCAGCCCCTCCATGGAAGAAAGATTAGGCAATCTGCTTCCATAAAGATTTACAGCCTCAGAAAACCTTTTGGGGTTGCCATGAGTTGAAATCCACTCAATGGCAGTGAGTTTGGTTTGGTTTTGGTTTCTATTTATACTTAATTTAATATCCAGATTAAAAAACTAGCATGGCCCAATTTGCTAAACTGTTGCTAGGTTTTTAGCAGAAGGTACAGAACAGATAAACTTTGGGTTTTGTTTTTAGCAAATGGATCCCAGGTTTCCCTTTTCCCTCCAGTTTCTGTTGTCTGGTTCTCATCTGTGAGGCCAGGATAGGCCCAGTGGGGGCGTATATGAGAGAGTTTACCCTGGATGTAATGTGTTCAACCAAGGCGGAGACACAAAAGGGTGGCTGGGAGGTATCGAGGAGAGACTGGATTATTATCAACCTAAAGTTACAAGGGAAGAATCCACCAATGGAACGCTCAGAGGGGACTTCAGGTCCAAAGGCTGGAGTAAGAAACACTGAGCAGGTGAAGTCAGGCTGGTCAGGAAGCGAGGTCTGTAGACAGTTGGCTGGTGGTAGAAAGTTCCTTTTATGTGCAGTCTAGCGTGTGTTGCCAGGGCAGGGAGGCCATTTAAAGGCACCATGCTGGCCCAGACACCGGAGTCTGGACATTTTCCCAAAACAACTTTAAAATGAGACTGAATGGGGTTTTCAGTTTACTGTGCATACTCAAAGTTGCAAGTGACTCTGAAGGTATATATATTAAAATGTCTCCTTTTTGATATAATTTTTGGAAGGAAATTTTTTTAAAAAAAATTTTTACATTAAAATACATAAAAAATATTTTTAATTGTTTCATATTTGAATGACAACTGTATTTTTTTCCTTCAGAGGATTTTTTTCTCTGTCTCTGTTGCCTAACAATATAAACAATTTCATCTGGATTAAAACCAAGCTAATTTTTAACGTCCTCCCCACAAGAATTTTTTCTTACAATCCTCTTTTCTTCTTTAGAAATGTAAAAACCTCAGTGTTAACTGAGCAATAGCAGATTTCTCTTTTTCCCAACAACAGAGGGCAAGTGTAGGTTTACTGTTTGACCAATTTAATAATTTAAATTCTCGGAACGTGGCCACTAGGAGAATGACTCGAGAGAGGATATATGTGACTGAATGAGGAAAATTGCAGCTTGGAAATACTGTTTTCTAAAGGCTTATAATTTATGTTATCTGCTGAGTATTTACTACGTTAAAGCACCATCTCAGAACAACAGTAAAAGAAATAGTGGTAAAAACTGGAAAGGATTATCTAAAAATGGTAGCATTTACTTGTTTCTGGAAATATGACCATGCTTTCCGGACCATAAAATAATGATTTTTCAGAGATAGCTTAAACAATTCAGAAGGTAATGGCCATACATCATCTTCTATTATTTGTAGGCAACCAAGCATACTTGATCACACCTTAAATTGCACCAGATTTTCACTCATCTCAAGGGTATATTATGGCACAAGTCCAAACATCAGATGTCACCTGTGCCTAGGAAGAATGCATAAATTTCTATGGTTTTACACCTGCTGTTACAATAGGACACATAATATAGCTTACTGCATGGATGATTCAAGATTTATTTATTTATTTATTGCCAGATAATTTCTGATTATAAGCTAAAGAGTAGCTTCTACTTTTTGTGAACCTACTTTGAACTTGAGCATAGCACATGCTGTGGTGAATGGTGGTAGCTTGCCAACTCATTAGTAAGGTCAGTTTTCTAGAAGATATAGTTACAAAATAAAGTCCCCTCTCTCATCAACAGGTGGTTTCAGTGGCAAAGTCAAGGTGACAAGACTTAAAATATTTATTCCTTTAAAAGATATCCACCCTTTAGTAACCAGCAACCAAGACACTGGACCTTTATTAATGGAAATGATTGGTTTGCTTGGAGTAGTGGTACTCTTCTCTGTAAAAATAAAATTTCTAAAATGTATCATATCTCAAGCTCCATTAGGTCTTTCTGCTCAGTTTCTCTCTTACCTCAATTATCTTGTTACTGTAGATCAAATGACACTTTTTGTTCAAATTCTTCAATAGTTACAAACACATTGTACTTAGTGTTTCTCTGCCTTGGGACCACCTGATGCCTGACAATCAATTCTTGTAAGATAGGCAGATATATGGTGATGTCTGCATCAAGAACCAACTGCCTGCTCTCTACAGAACATATCACGCATAGTTTTATTTTGAATGATCTGGGCAGTTCTGTATGGCATGACACCCAGAAATAAAAAGATCTCATTGAGGTAGAATGTAAAAGGACTAATTAGTTTTCCGACAAAAGCATTTTGTGTTTTCAAGGAGCCCTGGTGGTGCAGTGGTTAAGAACTTGGCTGCTAATGGAAAAGTTGGCATTTCAAACGCACCAACTGCACTGTGGGAGAAGGATGTGACAGTCTCCTCCTGTAAAGATTACAGCTTTGGAAACCCTACGGGGAAGCTGTACTCTATCCTGCAGGGTCACTGTGAGTCAGAATCAACTCAATGGCAATGGGTTATGGGTATAGGAGATACATATTTAGTATTTACGGTTGATAAATAATATATATTAATTTGAAACAGCAGCATAAGAGATGCCACAGACAAAACCCAACCCAACCTATGGCTGTTGAGTCATTGCTGGCTCATGGTGACTCCGTGTGTTACGGAGTAGAACTATGCTCCATAAGTCTTTTTCTCTTCTTTTCTTTCTTTTTTATTTGGGTGAAGATTTACAGAGCAATGAGTTTTCTATTCAGCAATCCATACACATTTTGTTTCATGCCATTGACTGTAATCCTCACAATGTAACATAGCTCGTCCCACTTCCTCCCTTTGTTCCCCATTTCCATTCACCCTTCTTTCCTATCCCTTACTGCCTTCTGAAACTTTGTCCTTGGGCAAATGTTGCCCTTTTGATCTCGAATGGTTGATGTTCTAAGAAGTGTGTACCTCTCTAGTGTTATTGTTCACATTATAAATGCTGTCTGTTGTTGGCTGAAAATTGAACCACAGAGGTGAGTTCAGTTCCAGACGTGAAGGATGACTAAGGGCCATCCATTAGTCTCTGTCCAACCAGTGAGCCTGGTCTTTTTTTCTTTTTTATGATTTTGAGTTTTGTTCCATGTTTTGCTCCCATTCTATCAGGATCTCCTATTGTGATCCCTTTCAGAACAGTCAGCAGTGGTAGCTGGGCACCCTCTAGTTCTTCTGGTCTCGAGGTCATAGAGGCTGAGGTTCACGTGGTCCATTAGTCCTTTGGACTGATTGTGTCTGTGCGTCTTTGATTTTCTTCACTCTTCTTTGCTCTGGGTGGGGAGAGACCAATAGTTGTACTTTAATGGCCACTGACAAGCTTTTAAGGCCCCAGTTGCTTTTGACCAAAGTAGGATTTAGAACATTTTCTTTGTGGGCTTTGTTGTGCCACCTGATCTCGATGTCCCCTGATACTGTAATCCTGATCACCCAGGCCCAGTGACTCATTCTCCATGGGATTTTCTTGGCTGTAATCTTTACAGAAGCAGACTGCCAAGCTTTTCTTCTGCAGTGCTGCAGGGTAGCTTTGAAATGCCATTTCAGTTAGTAGCCAAGTACAAATGTTTTGTGCCAACCAGGAACCTGTGACAGATATTATGATTCAAATTAATGCTTTGGAGTTATAAAGGAAAAATATGATTGTAGGCTAGAATAGTAAGGGATTTGAGAGGTCTGTGGGGTTTTCTTTTATCCATGCATTTATCACACGTTGACTGAGAGCCTGCTAAGTGCCTAGAACCTTTCTAAGTACTGGGCAAGTGACAGTGGACAAAACAGTGACAGTGATATCTAGATACCTATCAAAAGCAATGCTTTCTAAGTGCTTGTATTCTGATAGAAGAACAAGACAATGAACAAACAAAAACTATTTAAGAAGAAATATCCTATAATAGCTCTGCAGAACATCAATTAGGGAACTGTGAGAGAATGGGAGCTCTGGTGGCTTAGTGCCTATGGCACTTGACTCCTGACCAGAAGGCTGGTAGTTCAAACTCCCCAGACACTCCCCGGAAGGAAGGTTGGGCAGTCTACTTCCATAGTGATACTGCCTTGGAAACCCAAAGAACCAATCTTGCAGTGATGTGAACATTCTAGGCAAGGGGTGCAGCCATGCACAGGCCCTAAGGCAGGAAGGAGCTTGGCATGTCTGGGGAACAAAAAGATGAGACTAGAAAGGTTGGTAGGAACCAGGTCATGTAGAATTTTGTGGATTTTTTTTTTGGTAAGGAGTTTGAATTGAATGCTAATTGCTGTGGTAAGCCAAGGGCTGACTTTAAACAAAAGAGGGCAAAGAGATGGTTTTATGTTTTAAAGTTTCATTCTGGATGCTGTGTGAAAAATGAGTGTAAGGAAGGCAAGAGTAGAAGTAGGATTACCAGTGAAGAGGCCACTGCAGACATAAGGGAGATGGAGTGAAGTGGATGGAATTGGAATATGTTTTGGGAATAGGCCTACAAACTACAAAAAACAAGCCCATTGCTGTGGAGTTGGTTCTGACTGATGGTGACCCTTTGTGTTACAGACTCAAACTAGGTTCCACAGGATTTTCTGTATGTTTGCAGAAGCAGAGCTCCAGGACTTTATTCAAAGATGCTGCCGGGTAGGTTCGAACTGCCAACGTGCCAGTTAGTAGTAGTAGTATGTAAACTCTTTTGAAGAAAGGGTATTAAACAGTTATGGTGATAGGGAAAAATGAAGCTTTTGGGGTAGGCTTTTAAGATGTGGTAAATATGAAAAGTTTTTATTTAATCTTTCCAAGAATGGAAGACATCGAATTCAATAAATGGAAAAAGGAACATTATAAATGTACAGTTGTTTCCACATGGTGGCCTGTCAGAAGAAGAAGCAGGGATGTCGGGGAAGTGGGTGGGGAATAAGAAATAGAAATAAGAAGATTAAGTAAGTTAGGAAAAGACACAGAGATGGAGAGATACAGAAGGAGAAAAATACAGACAAAAGAGACAAAAAGGACTCCTGTCCGTGAAGGACAAACGTGCTCACACAGAGTTTATAGTCTTCTGCATTCTACATTTAGAGCCAATGCTAAAGGCAGTTGTAAAGAGATCTGACGTTATTTCTTTATTGTAATTAACTTTGGAAATGATACCAAGATCTAACCTAAGGAAATAAGACCAAATCTTTTTCAGAAGTAGGAAAACTGCCTTTATGTCATTCTCTTAGAGAGGATCTTGCACCGTGTAATGTTTTCAGGATGAAAATGGTTTTTACAGTTTGTTGTTAGTGAAGCAGCAACTCACATAATGCCCTAAAACTACATCAGTGGTAGAGTATGGCTCTCAAAAGAGGTTCTTTCCTCTTAGTGGGGAGGAAAAATGAGAAATTAACTGTCAATTAACAGTTTAAGCTGCTGCTGGGATAAATAAACCTGTAAACAAATACATAATAAATCCATATATTCCATCACACGACCATATCATCCTACCTTATCTTAAACTGTCAGGGGTTTCTTGTCATGATAAGTAAGCTCTATTTAGAATAGGAAAACACTTCAGAGTTTTTTTGTTTTATAAATAGAATCTGCAGCCATTGATCAAAATTATCAAATTTCTCAAAACTTGGTTGTTGCTGTTGTTAGGTGCCGTTGAGTTGATTCTGATCTTTTGTATAATAGAACAAAACACAGCCCAGCCTTTTGACGTCCTCACAATGGTTGTTGTGTTTGAGCCCATAGTTGCAGCCCTTAGGTCAGTCTGTTTCATTGAGGGTCAGTTAAAAATGTGTTTACTAGAAATCCATGAGAACCTGTGAATAAATGGATTCAACAGTGAGCTGTGAGAAACAAGGGTTTAGATTAGAGGACCAAGAAACCTACTGGGTGTACTCTAAGAGGAAATATTATCAGGACCTCTATTCTGCTTTGCCCCAAAAGGCCAATGAAACTCTAATAGCACAAGTAGTAAAAATAATTAAGAGTTCAAGAGCTGTGGAACTACATTGGGTTGAGAAGTTGGTGCTATATTTGCCTGAAAAGTTTTCTTTTTACTCTTCCCTCTCTTCTGTTCTTTTTAATTTTTTAACTCTTTTATTTTTTAAATTATAATAATATTGTATTGTGTCTTTGGTGAAAATTTACACAGAAAATTAGTTTCTCATTTAACAATTTCTATACATATTATTCTGTCCTGCATGAAGTGCACCCAAAATGCTCCTTGGAAACAAGAAGTGACCAGACTTCATCTCACCTACTTTGGTCATGGTGTCAGGATGGAGTATCCCTTCTCAGTATCCCTGGAGAAGGATACCATGCTTGGTAAAGTGGTGGGTCAGGGAAAAGAGGGAAGACCCTCAATGAGATGCATTGACACAGTGGCTGCAATCATGGGCTAATGTATAGCAAGAATTGTGAGGCTGACAGAGGACTGGGCAGTGTTTCGTTCTGTTGTTCATAGGATACCTATGAGTCAGAGCTCACTTGATGGCATCTAACTACGATAACAACAAAATATGTATTGTTCAGTGACTGATTACATTTTAAATAATGTATCAGGATTATCATTATTTCCATTCTGGTTGTTACCTTTCCATTAATCTAGCTTCCCTGTGTGCTCCCACCACCTTACCTTCTCACTTTTGCTTTAGAGTAAATGTTTACTGTTTGATCGCATATAGATGGATTTTTAAAGGAGCACAGTACTCATGGGTAATATTGTTTATTTTATGAGCCAATCTGTTTTTAGCTGAAAGGTTACCCCTGGGTGTGGTTTCAGTATAGTTTAAAGGGTATCTCAGGGCACTAGTCTCCATGGTTCTTCTAGTCTATACTGGTCCAGTAAGTCTGGCTTATCTCTCTTTAGAAAATGAGTTTTGTCTTACATTTTTCTCCTATTCTACCCATGACCATCTAGTGTGTCCCTGTTTTTTTTTTTTTTTTTATTTAAAACTCTCATATGATCTTTCCTTAAGAGGACATGGAATGAACATTAAGTCAGACATTAGACCTAGATTCTGTCATTTATGATTATGTCCCAGTATCTTATGAAGGGACTGGACTTGATTTCCAAAATCTATTTTAATTTAACATCCTAAATAATACTTAATATGAAATTTGCATTTATTAGGATATTTATCTTGTTGTTCATAATATTGTTACAGCTGTGGGACAGAATGAGGCCATGTGCAGTGAGAAACGTCTGATGAGATGACTGGGATGTATTGTGATTTATACAGACTGTTGTAGAGAAAAACATCTCTAACTCTGGTAAAGGAGATTAAGGAGATTTATTGAAGCTGGTATGTCATTCAAATGGATGTTTTGGTTGCCTAGTGCTGCTCTAACAGGAAAGTACCACAAATAGGATGGCTTTAACAAACAGGAGTGTATTCTTAAAATTTTTAGAGGCTAGAAGTCCAAGTTCAAAGTGCCAGCTCTAGGGGCTGGGGGAAGGCCCCTTAACCTTGGGCTTCAGCTCTGCCTTCTGCTCCCAGCCCACTGAAGCTGGAGGCTTTTCTTCACTCAGGCAGCTGCTGGCTGCTGAGGCTGACAAACCCAAGGTCGAAAGGTAGAAAGGTACCGTCCTGATAATACCAAACCACATGGCAGGCCGTTGATTCAAGTCCATTAAGAGTCCCAAGATCAGCAGACAACATGGCAAGCTGTTGAATGACGACTCAGCTACGTGCAGGGTCCAAGCA
This sequence comes from Orycteropus afer afer, assembly GCF_000298275.1. Classification (NCBI taxonomy): domain Eukaryota; kingdom Metazoa; phylum Chordata; class Mammalia; order Tubulidentata; family Orycteropodidae; genus Orycteropus; species Orycteropus afer. Next base: position 4,936,005 of record NW_006921740.1, read on the forward strand.
TGCCATAAGCTGTAGACCATTCCCAAAGCTTCTCCTTATGTGCGGGAAGCATACCACATCTCTAAAGCAGCTACTTAGCTGCTCACGGCAGATTCCACCATGGGGTTGATTGCCAGTCTCATCATGGGGAATAATTACCACCAGCTGCCCAGCCACTCAAAACCAGGCCCAGTCAAGTTGACATAAAACCTTAACTACCACACTGGGGTAAGAAGCTCTAGTGGCATGTTGCCTAAGACATTTGATTGCTGACCAGAAGGTTGGTAGTTCAAACCCACCAGCAATCCTGTGGAAGAAAGACTGGGCAATCTACTTCCCTGGGAAACCCAGTGGGGGTTGCTGTGAGTTGGAATTGATTTGATGGCAGTGGCGTTGATTTTTTTGGTTTACCACAATGGGGGAGAATGAAAATCTCAGGATCTGAAGCTCATGAATCCCAGGGAGGGGTGTAAATCACATACAATTATAATGCAGTAGGAGGAACTACAAACACAGTATTGGTTACAGTGATTGGTTACAGTGATTGAAGTCATTCAGAGGTGGGCAAAGTAAAGCATGACCTTTAATATTATTGGTTATATTAATACAACTGGAGACTTTGGCTAAAAGACACAATTACAAATGTTTGTAATTTCATTACGGGTTGTGTGGTTGTCTCAGAACAATGGCATGATGATGATGTTACAGCTATTGGGAACAGATTGTTAAACATCGCCTTGCCCAAAGCATTAGATTTCCTGGAGACATAACACAAAGAGTTTGATAAAGTTTGGTTACAGATTTACAGTCTTGGCCTAACCACAAAACCTTAATAATTGGGATGGTTCCTAAGCAACAGGTTTGAATCTATGTGAAAGGTTAACCGAGCTTTTAGAATTAGTTCAGTCATTTTTATTTTATGTCAGATGCCTCTTTTTAATTTTATATCCCATATCAAGACAAATACATTATTGCTACCCTTTCCTGGTGAATACTGCAAATATCTGCCACAGAATTTTTTATGAATGGTCATTGAAGATAGAGTAAAAATGAAAAATATTCTTGTTAGTATGGAAGGTTTTATGCAGAGATTATTATTTTTAAAAATACATTTTATTGAGATATAGTTTATGTACAGTGAAATACACAAAACTCAAGTGACATGGGTCAATAATTTTTTTTTTTTTTTACAGTTTCCTCCCCTCCCCTCCCACTCCTGGTAACCAACAAAGAAAGTTTCTTTCCATATATAAACCTTTCCTTGACTTTTTACAGTATTGAACTAATACTATATTTATCCTTCTGTGATTGACTTATTTCAATCAGCATAATGCCTTCCAAGTTCATCCATGTTATCTGGTGTTTTACAGATTCTACATTATTCTTTAGTATTGCATAGTATTCCATTGTATGTATGTACCATAGTTTGGTTATCCACTCTTCTGTTGATGGGCACTTAGGTTGTTTCCATCTTTTTTGCTATTGTGAAAAGTGCTGCCATGAACATGGGTGTGCATATATCTGTTCTTGTCCTGGCTCTCACGTCTTTAGGATATATACCTAGTAATGGGATTGCTGGATCTAATTGTATTTCTAATTCCAACTTTAAAGAAATTGCCACACTGCTTTCCACAGTGGTTGTATCATTTTACAGTCCCACCAGCAGTGTATGAGAGTCCCAGTCTCTCCACATCCTTGCCAGCATTTGTTATTTTCTGTCTTGTTGAACTTTACCATTAGTGCTGGGATGAGATGGTATCTCATTGTTGTTTTGATTTGCATATCTCTGATGGCTAATGATTGTGAGCATTTCTTCATGTATTTGCTGGCCGCCTTAATATCCTCTTTGGTGAAGTGTCCATTCATGTCTTCTATGCAGAGATTATTATCATTTGAATTTTCCTTTGACATCTCAAGGTGGGTATAATAGTTATGTTTGTGTGTCAACTTGGCTAGGCCTGGTTGAGTGGCTGGGCAGCAGGATGTAGTTATTCCCCATGGTATTGGAGCAGTTGAGTAGCTGCTTTAGGGATGTGGGCTGCTTCCTGTAATAAGAAGCAACTTTGGAACTGGTCTCTAGCTTATGGCACGCTTGAACCCTGCCTGTAGCCGTGTTATTGTTCAGCAGCCTGCCATGCTCTGCCGACCTGGGACTTTCAATGGACTTGAGTTAATGGCCGTGTGGTTTGGTAACATCAGGACTGTGCCTTTTTATTTGTAAACCTTGGGCTTGTCAGTTTCAGCAGCTAGCAGCTGTTTGAGTGAAGAAAAACCTCTAGCTCCGGTGGGCAGGGTGCAGGAGGCAGAGCTGAACCCCAAGATTGAGGGGCTTTCATCCAGCCCCTAGAGGCTGGCACTTTGAACTTGGACTTAAACCCTCCAAACTGTAAGAAAATAAAACTCCTGTTCTTTTAAGCCATCCCATTTGTGGTATATTCTTGTCATAGCAGCAGTAGGTAACTAGAACAGTGAGTTTTGATTATTCCATGTAATTTTATCAGTGGTTAGGTGAATAATTTATGTGACAGTATGTTTTGAACAGAGCCTTGACTTCAGGTCATATGATTGAGGCATCCATATATACCTCCACATAGCTCTGTCTGGCTTTGTATGTGTGAGTGTAGGTGGATATGCGCGGAGTGCTGGTGCTTGGCCATGAACAAATCATATTTCCTGACATGCCTTCTTCACAGACATTCTTATCAGGGTAACAGGGATTAGAATAGATTTCAACAACAAATTCAGAGTTTAAAAAGTTTGACATTTCCCATCTGGGAGTCCTTAAAAGATATTAGTAGAGTTCTCAACAAGAAGCCCTGGTGGCACAACAGGTAAGTGCTAGGCTGCTATAGTAGTTAAGTTTGTATGTCAACTTGGCTGGGCCTGTTGAGTGGCTGGGGAGCTGAATGTAGTTAATCCCAATGGTGAGATTGGTAATTAACTACATGGTGGAATGTATTGGAGCAGCTGAATAGCTGCTCTAGGGATGTGGCCTGCTTCCAGTATATGAGAAGCAACTTTGAGGAAGGTCTCCAGCTTTTTGGCATGCTTGAATCCTGCATGTAGCCAAGTCTTTGTTCAACAGCATGGCATGCCTGGCTGATCTTGGGACTTTTTCTGGATTTGAATTTGACCTGCCATGTTGTTTGGGTGACACTGGGACTGTGCCTTTTCACACTTGTCGACCTTGGGTTTGTCAGCCTCAGCAGCCAGCTGCTGCCTGAGTGAAGAGATGCCTCTAGCTTCAGTGGGCCGGGAGCAAGAGGCAGGTCTGAAGCCCAAGGTCGAGGACCTTTCATCCAACTCCTTAGAGCCTGACACTTTGGACTCAGACTTCTAGCCTCCCAAAATTGTAGTAAACTCCTGTTTGTAAAAGCCATCCCGCTTGTGGTATATTCCTGTCAGAAGGGCACTAGGTAACCAGAACAGCTATTAAACAAAAGGTTGGCTGTTCCAACCAACCCAGTGTCTCTTTGAGAGAAAGACCTGGTGATGTGCTTCTATAAAGGTTAGAGCCTGGAAAACGCTCTGAGGAGGTTCTACTCTGTCACGTGGGGTTTCTGTGAGTATAAATCTACTGGATGGCACCTAAAAACAATGCCAACAACACAATTCTCATCTTAAAGTTTACTTGTGTAGTTCTTACAGAAACCCTAACGACACCCCTTTTTCCCTTAAGTAGAAATTATTGCAAGTCTGTGTTTGTTGACAGTCATATCATATTACACTGTGTTTGTGGGATTGTGCCTTAGACTCAGTCAAGAGGAACATTTGTGTCTAAGCTCTGCTGCTAAGTAGCTTGTGACTTTGATCTCTCTTGGGGGTCAGCAACATTTTTCTGTAATGGACTAAATAGTAAATATTTTAGACTTCCCAGGCCACCACATATGGTTTCTGTTGTATGTTCTACTTTGTTTTTCATAACCTTTTTTTAAAAATACAAAAACTATTCTTAGTTCACAGTCTCTGGGTAGTGCCAACTATTGATGTTAACCAGAACATTGGTGGTTCAAGTCCATCCAGAGGTGCCTTGGAAGAAAGGCCTGCTTCTGAAAAATTACCCATTAAAACCCCACGGAGCACAGTTCTACTCTGACATATAGGGGCTCACCATGTGTCAGAGATGACTTAACAGAAACTTAGCTCAAGCAAAACTCACTGCTTGAGTAGATTCTGACTTATAGTGACCCATTGGGTTTCCAAGGCTATAAATCTTTATAGACTGCCTCATCTTTCTTCTGTGGAGCAGCTGGTGGATTTGAACCACTGTCCTTTTGGTTAGCAGCCAAATGCCTTAACCACTACACCACCAGAGCTCCTTTCAACAGAAACTGGTACTGGTAAATTCTTAGTTCACAGATTGTGGCCTGGACTTGGCCAGCTGGCCTTCGTTTGCTGACCTCTGATCTATATAACAGAAAAAGAGAAGACATAATAATGATAAAAAGCAGCAGTTGAACTGAACACTCTTGAAATGTGTAACTCTGATATATTTTCTCCCTGAGGAATAACTAGCAGCAAGGGTTTTATTTGTTTGTTTTATTTTATTGTAATTATTACGTGTTTATTCATGGCGTAGTTTTTCTTTTGTAATTTTCTCGGTTTTAAATTTGATTTCACACCTACCTCCAGTTATTTCTCTCCCATTCTCCAAACAGGTTACTATTTATCATTTGTAGCACTCCCCAAGTTTCTTGTTGCATACAAATTTCCCCAGAAGCAAGTAGGTTAGAAGAATGGCTTTCTTTGCAGATGGAGATGTGACCTTTCACTTGCACAAAGGGAAGTATCCATTTTGTTACGCCTGGGTGTCTAAGCAAAGAAAGGAGCCCTAAGCTAGCAGACTGTTCCCCTCAAAGGAACATTCATGGTAAGAGAGGAAAAGGAGGTAGGGAGCAAATGTTAAGAAAGACTTCACTCCTTTGTTTTTGATAGTGTTGCAGCCTGGTTATTCACACTAAGTAGTAGTCTAAATTTGTATTTAAAGAATTCCATAGCCCACATTAGGATCTCTGGTGGTACCGTGGCTAAATAAAGCATTTAGCTGAAACTAAAAGACCCATGGTTCAAATCCACCAGCCGCTCCACAGGAGAAAGATGAGGCAGTCTGCTTTTGTAGAGATTTACAGCCTTAGAAATCTAGTCTGTCCCATAGGGTCACTATGAGTCGGAATCAATGATGACAATGGATTTTGGGTTTATCCCATATTGGAATCCACTAGAGTTTCTCTCTCTACTCAACTCTTCTTCAGGAATGAGTGGAACGTTTTCCAGGTGGATAAGGCCCAGAAGAGGGCAGTGTGGGCCTAGCACTCCAAACTTCTCGATTTTCCCTTCACCTCTCAAAAAGGCCCTGTGCCCCTCTTATTTTCTCCTTTTTGCTGTCCCTCTTACCTAATTTCCATGGTAGTCAAGAAGTTGATGCAAATAGTTACTCTGCTCGAGGGCTAACTGAAAAGTTGGACGTTCAGGTCTACCCAGGGAGGGGTGCCTTGGAAGAAAGACTTGATGATTTACTGGAAAAGGTCAGCCACTGAAAACCCTATGGAGCACAGTTCTGTTTCAAGACACATGGGGTTGCCATGAGTCAGAATCTTCTTGACAGCAACCGGAAAAAACCCCTCCAAAACAGAAACCTGGAGTTGTCCTAACATCCCTTTCCCCAGCACTCACCTTTCCTCTACTGCTGTGGGCTGGTACAGTGGGCCAGTCATCCTGGCACTTACTAATGCCATGCGGTACAAGTACTGACTTTGGGGCTTTGATCAGGAACCACTTTGAACTACTTTCCTTCTGTTCTCAAGCACATGTCTTGAAAAAGAAGCCTATACTACACTCACTGCTTCACTTTCTCACCTCTTATTGACTTCTCTACACAGTAATTTGGTGCTAACTCCCACCACTCCATCGAAAATGCTCTCTTTCCCTCTTTTTTTGTTTCAGAAGGATCACTAGTGATTTTGGTGTTGATAAATGGAATGGACCCTTTTCAGTCCTTTGCTAACTGAACGTCTTTGTTGCATTAGACACTGCTGGTCATTGACTCTGAGAAATTCTTTATTACCTGGTTTCTTGGATCATTCTGATGCTTCTCTCTACTCCTTCTTGTGCAGTCTCCTCTGGCATTTGTTCTCTGCTCACCCCTTTAATGTTGCTGTTTCCCGGGTTCTTCCCCAAACTCTCTTCTGTCTCCATGCTCTCTTGGGCTGGCTTCATTCACTCCTGATGTGTTAACTGTCACCTCTGTGTTTGTGATTACATGTGCATCTCCATCTCAGTATTTCCTCCTGACCTTCACGCTCAGTTTTGGTTACCTCTAGTGCTGGCTGTGACAGGAATACCACAGGTGGATGGCTTTAACAAGCAGGGGTTTATTCTCTTACAATTTTGGAGGCTAGAAGTCTAATTCAAAGTGCAGGCTGTACGGGCTGGGTGAAAGCCTCTCAACCTTGGGCTTCAGCTCTGCCTTTTGCTCCCGGCCCACTGAAGCTAAAGGCATCTCAAGGCATCTCTTTTCTCAAGCAACAGCTGGCTGCTGAGGCTGACAAACCCAAGGTCTACAAGTGAAAAAGACATACTCCCAATATTACCAAATCACATGGCAGACCACTGATTCAAGTCCATGAACAGACTCAAGATCGACAGACAACATGGTAGGCTGCTGAATGACTTGAACACGCATAGGATTGAAGAGTGCCCAGAACTGCAGACCATTCCCAAATCTTCTCCTTATATACTGGAAGCAGACCACATCCCTAAAGCAGCTACTCAGTTGTTCATGGCAGATTCCACCATGGAGATGATTACCAATCTCTCCATGGGGAATAACTACAACCAGCTGCCTAGCCACTTAAAACCAGGCCCAGCCAAGTTGACACAAAACTTTAACTACCACATGCTTTCATCCAGATACCTGCTGAACATAACCATTTAGATGCCCCACAGACATCATGAAATTCAGAATGTTCAAAAACTGACCTCAATGCATGGAAGGTACAGAAAACAAAGATGAACCCTTGTGCATATACAGTACCGTGTTGTAAGTGATGGCAAACATCGATCTATGGGTGGATAGATGGGTGGACAGGCTGAACGATTAGGTATGTCTAACTAGGGGTGTGTGTGCCCATGACCATGTATAGGGTTGGCAGACATTGTTTCTACTAGTGTATTTGTATATTCTGTAATAATTTCCAGGTATATAGTAGAGGTGACAGGGGACAAAGTTGTAGTCACTTCTTGGCCACAGCCAGCTACCTGGAGGGAGCAAGTAGTTGAACCTGTGGGCTTGGGACCATGGTCGCAGGTGACATCAAGCTCAATTGGCATAACATACTACACAAAACATTGTTCTACATCCTACTTCGGCGAGTAGTGACTTGGATCTTAAAAACTTGCAAGCAGCCATCTGGATGCAACGATGGGTCTTTCCTTGTCCAGAGCAAAGAAGAATGAAGAAAACCAAAGATTCATGGAAACAATGGTACTGGTACCATTGTAACTGGTACACCATGCAGCCCTCAGCCTATATGACTATGAGACCAGAAGAACTAGATGGGGCCCGGCTACCACTGTCAATCACTTGGAGGGGGATCTGTGTAGGAGATCCTGGATAGAGTGGGAGAACAATGTGGAACGAAACTCAAAATCATTTAAAAAAAAAAAAAAAGAAACCAAGTTTGCAGATCTGACAGAGCCTGATGGAACCCCTGAGACTGTGGCCCCTACCTGTGCTTCAGGTCTGGAATTGAACCCACTCCTGTGGCTTCCAGCCAAACAAAAGACAGGCATATGAGCTGCACATTTACATTAGGTAGATACAGTCCTTGGAGAAAACAATCATGGGAGAATAGAAGGGCTGTGTATGCACAGGGAGACAGCTCAGTTGGCAGGAGTGCAGGGAAGAGGTAACTATGAGGAGGAAATGGGAAGAGAGCTGTTGCATTGTGGGAAATTACAGTTAATGTCATAAGACAAAGTGTAGGTGAACTGCTGTATGGAAGATGAATTTGCTCTGTAAACTTTCACCCAAATCACAATTAAAAAAAAAAAAAAAACATGATCTCACGAAGTGGAAAAAGAGCTATTACATTGTAGGGAATTGCAGTCAATGTCATGAAACAAAATGTGTATGAACTGATGTATGGAAAATGAATTTGCTCTGTAAACTTTCACCCAAATCTCTCTCTCTCTCTCACACACACACACACACACAAACCCTGACCTCAATACCTTTTTCCCCACACCTTCTTTTATTTCCCATCTCCATTTATGGCCTCTCCCAGTGACTAAAGCCAGAAACATGAAGTCTTTCTAGATGTTTCCATTCCCTTCCCCACCCAGTTACTTAGCAAGTTCTGCTAATTTTATGTCATAGCAGTTTTTCTTCTGTGTCCCTCCTTCTATTCTGCTGCCATGTCACTAGTTCAGGCACACACCCCCCCCCCCCCGACTGTCTTTTCCTCTTTAAATCAGTCTGCCCCTCTGCAGTTGTGTCCTCTTTAAATCGCTCTTTCCCTCTGCAACCATATCTAAAATGCAAACCTTTACCAGGTCACACTCCTAAGAATCTGCAGTAGCACCCCATTCTCCATTCTCCGGTTGCCGTTGAGTTGATTCTGACTCATGGCTACCCTGTGTATGTCAGAGTAGAACTGGGCTGTTTGGGGTTTTCGATGGCTGATTTTTCAGTAGTAGATTGCCAGGCCTTACTTCTGAGGTGCCTCTGGGTGGACTCACACCTCTAACTTTTCAGTCAGCAGCAGCACCAATTACTTACAGAATGAAACCCAAACTCCTTAGTATTGCTACATGACTCTGACCTGGCTCCGTTTGTTGATAGTCTTGGTGCACTTTGTGTTCAGTTACTCCACATTCTCGGAGGTCCTGGAACAGTGCTTGCTCTCTCATGCTGCCGTTCCTTTCCTTTGCTGTTCTTTACCCCCGACCAGCTCTCCTTGACTTCAAAACCCAGCTCAGATTTGCTCTCGTACGTTGTGCATCACTTTCTCTTACCCCTTTTAGTGATGTTCCTTGTTGGTATTTTTGTCTCCCTTGTGGACTTCACACTCCTTCAAGGCGGAGGGGTCTTGTTGGCTCTTCATTGTATCCCAAAGCCTCACTGTCTTTAAAACAACCCTTTGTGCTTGATATTCATATTCTCAATCTATAAGTGAGGACACTAAGTTTCAAAGAAACCAAGTCTCTTGCAAGTATCATGTAGCTAGTGTAGTAGGAAAGCCAGGATTTTGTCAGTATTTACACATACTGGTGTATATTCTGGGAGCTCTGGTGGCATCGTGCCTAAGACATTTGACTGCTAACCAGAAGGCCACTCCTTGAAAGGAAGATTGGGCAATCTACCTTAGAGATACCGCCTCAGAAACCCAAGAAGTGGTTGCCATAAAGAAGCCAAGGGCCAAGCACTCCAAACTTCCTGATTTTCTTGATTGGTAGTTTGAATACACCCAGCGGCTCTGTGGGAGAAAGACCTGGCCATCTGTTCCCTTAATGATTACAGCCTTGAAAACCCTGTGGGGCAGTCTACTCTGTCACTTGGGGTTGCTATGAGTTGAATAGCAACTTGGCAGCATCTTACAACAACAATTGTATGTGCATAATGAAATAGTAAACTGAAAAAACCAACTCACAGCCGTCAAGTCGGATCTGACTCATAGCGACCCCTCCTTGGATTTCCAAGGCGGTATCACAACGGAAGTAGATTGCCCAATCTTCCTTCCCAGGAGTGGCTGGTGGATTTGAACCGCCAGCCTTCTGGTTAGCACTTACTTGCAGTAGTTGTAAATATGAGAAATACTTCTTCCTAAATTATCTTGTGATTTTGAGGCAATAGAAAGAATAATGGATCTACTATCAAAAACCTGTGTAGAACTTTTTTTTTTTTTTTAGCCATTTCTAGCTAAACTGATTCATGGCAAGTTGCTCCCTCTGAGCCCTCCTTCATCTTTACAATGGGGCATAAAAATAATTGAACATGGGATTATATGATATGTGAAAATGCTTTGTAAAGGCGATGCAAGTATAACTTACTACGTGATTCAGTTTTCATCTGCTTTCACATATGTGGATACACTAACAGGTTCTGATAGGTTATTTTAGTTTTAACAGTATTGTGCTTCAGCTTCTTCTCTTACAAATCAGAGTGATTTTGCTTTATGTCAGAGGAGTACATGTACAAGTGCACAACATTTAGAATGTCCTGACAAGTTAAGAGTCTAAATTTACCTGCCTTGAAAAGTTCAAACCTTAACTTGAAGTACAGTTTCCTGTGCCAGGTAAATTGGGTCACTTTCTAAGTGAAAGGAACTTGTATTGCTCCGGTCACAGGGCTTCTTATCCTTCCTTTTGTTAAGCTGTAAACACGATGCTTTCCTCTTCCCTCACTACTCCCTTGCTGCTTTTGTTACCTGAGGGTTCACTTTGCAGATTTTTTTTTTTCGTAGCCCTATCACTTTTCTTGATAGAATGTCTACTGTTAAATTGCTGCCCATGGCATTGCTTCCTGTGGGGAACCTAGCTAGTGTGTATGCAGGAATCATTTGGACAAAGTCTTTTGGTCAGAGTATTACAGGGTTTTGTAATCTGCAATGTGGGACTCCAATTGAATTGCTTCAGGTGCCTACCTATAAAGAAGAAGGTTTTATTTCATAGACGGATAGAGTTTCAGTCTATCATTAAACCAAACCCACTGTCGTCGAGTTGGTTCTGACTCATATCGATCCTATAGGACAGAGTAGAACTGCCTTGTGGTGTTTTCAAGGCCATAAATCTTTACAGAAGCAGACTGCCCCATCTTACTCCTGCAGAGCAGCTGTCAGTTTGAACTGCCTACCCATGGGTTAGCAGCTGAGTGCACTAACTACCACACCACCAGGGTTTCTTAAGAGGTCTGATAAACCCAAACCAAGCCCACTGCTGTTGAGTCGATTCTGAGTCATAGCACCCTATTGGACAGAACAGAGCTGCCCAGTATGGTTTCCAAGCATATAGATCTTTACAGAAGCAGACTACCTTATCTATCTCCTGTGGAGTAGTCGGTGGGTTTGAATCACTGAGCTTTTGATTAGCAGCTGAGCATTTTAACCACTGGACCACCAGGTTTCCTAATCTATCATTAGTTTGTATAAAAACTTTTCAGTGTGGAGTTTTAGAGTTGCTGTGTGTCTTCACCTTGAAATTCAATTTTAAAACAGTTCCACTCACTTAACGGACATTTACTGAGGGACACTTGTGTGCCAGAAAGGAGCTGTGGTGGCACAGTGTCTGAGGCATTGACTGCTAACCAGAAGGTTGGTGGTTCAAACCCACCAGCCTACTCCACAGAAGGAAGGTGAGGCAATCTACTTCTGTAAAGATTTACTGCCGTGGAAACCCAATGGGGGTTGCTTTGAGTCAGAATCGACTTGATGGCAGGGAGTTTGGTTTTAGTTTTGGTTTGTGTGCCAGAAACTACTCCCGATGAGAGGATAAAGTGTAGTAGAAGAAACACACATATTCTGCCTTCATTCAGCTCTGGCTTCACAGGAAAAGTAAATATTAAAATATTAAGTGGTTAAACTTGTGTGATGGATATAATGAAAAGGGCAGTAGAAGATTTAGGAGCACTGTAGTAGACTTCAGGGGGGTCCCCTGCCTGGCACCCCTTTCCAGGAGTCAGCTTTTACCCCTAGTCATGCACATAGTTATTGTTAGTGCAACATGATCCAATACTGAGGTTAGAGTTGATTGCTCCAAGGGTGGGCACCTGTCAAGCTGAGCCAACTGTTCTTGTTTAGGAATTTTTGAAATAGAGCAGAGACAGGAAGGGCAAGAATTTCTGGGTCTCTAAACTTTAATTTGGAGCCCTAATGGTGCTTATGAAAAGTTGGCAGTTCAAACCCACCCAATGGCTTCATGGAAGAAAGATTTAGCGATCTGCTTCCATAAAGAGTACGGCCAAGAGAACCCTATGAACAGTTCTGCTCTGTCGCATGGGGTCATCAGAGTAAGAATTCACTTTTTGGCATCTAACAGCAACAAACTATAGTAAAGGAATCCCTGGGTGGTACAAATTTGTAAATACTCGGCTACCAACCAAAAGGTTGGTGGTTTGAACCCACCCAAAGGTGCCTCAGAAGAAAGGATTGGTGATCTGCTTCCAAAGGGTCACAGCCATAAAAATGCTGCAGAGTGCAGTTGTATTGTGAAACACATGGTGTCACTGTGAGTCTGATCGAACTTGATGTGGTATGTAAAATTTCGGAGCTTTTAGCAGCCATGATTTTCACCAAGAGACGTGAAGGAGTGGAGGGAGTCATGGTTTAGAAAATGGGAAGAGAACAAAGCCAGCACTCAGAGGAGTAGATACCAGAGATGCAGAGAAAGTTCTGGCAGCTTTTGGGTTTCTGGTTAGACTTCTTCCGAGATTCAGCTGAGGTGCCTAGAATCCTAACAATAAGATCCTCTTTTTTGCTTAAGTAGTTTGGGTTAATTAAAAAATGGTTGCAGCAGTACATTGACAGGGAGCTGCCAGAAATTCAAGGTGGATTCAGGAGAGGACATGGAACAAGGGATGTCAGTGCTGATGGCAGATGGATCTTGGCTGAAATCAAAGAAAGATTTTTATTGACTGTTTTATTGACTGTACAAAGGCATTTGACTGTGTGGATCATAACAAATTATGGATAACATTGCCAAAAATGGGAGTTCCAGAATACTTAATTGTGCTTATGAGACCAAGAGGCAGTTATTTGAGCAGAACAAGAGGATACTGCATGGTTTAAAATGAGGAAAGGTGTGTGTCAGGGCTTTGTCCTTTCACCATACCTATTCAGGCTGTATGCTGAGCAAATAATCCAAGAAACTTGACTATATGAAGAAGAATGTGGCATCAGGATTGGAAGAAAAGTCATTAACAACCTACAATATGCAAGTGACACAGCCTTCCTTGCTGAAAGCAAAGAAGACTTGAAGCACTTACTGAAGAAGATCAAAGACTACAGTCTTCAGTATAGATTCACCTCAACATATAGAAAACAAAAATTCTCATAACTGGACCAATGAACAGTATCATGATAAATGGAGAAAAGATTGAAGTTGTCAAGGATTTATTTTTCCTTGGATCCA
>NW_006921740.1:4951835-4971234 GCF_000298275.1 Orycteropus afer afer
TTTACCTTTTCATTTCTTCCATTTGCTTTAGCGATTCTCCGCTCAAGGGCAAGGTTCAGAGTCTCTTCTGTCATCCACTTTGGTCTTCTCTTCTTTTCTTTTCTTTTTATTTCTCCTTAGACTTGATTTATTTATTCATATTGAAATACTCCAGGGGTTATTTATTCATATTGAAATATTCCAGGAGTTATAGGCTTTGGGGAAGTAAACGTGATTACAATGGATTGGGTCTTTGAGGAGTTTTTACTCCAGTACACTACTAGTAGACAAATGCAGTCATTGTCATAGGCTCTGTTTTGTGTCCTTTGGGTATGTTGTTGTTGTTGTCAAGTTGTCTCTGACTCATAGTAACCCTATGCACAGCAGAATGAAACACTGCCTGATACTGTGCCAGCCTCATGATCCTTGCTATACCTGAGCTCATCGTTGCAGCCACTGTGTCAATCCATCTCATTGAGGGCCTTCCCCTTCTTCGTTGTACCACCACTTTACCAAGCATGATATCCTTCTCCAAGGAATGGTTCCTTCCAACGTGACCAAAGTAGGTGAGATGAAGTCTGGCCATTCTTGCTTCCAAGAAGCATTCCAGCTGCACTTCCTCCAGGACAGATTTGTTAGTCCTTTTAGAAGACCACGGCACTCTTAACATTCTTCTCCAATACTACAACTCAAAAGCATCAACTCTTCTTCAGTCTTCTTTATTCATTGTCCAGCTCTCACATGAGTAAGAGGTGATTTTTTTCCTCAGTTCTTTCAGTTTGAGAAATCCTGAGCATCTTCTTCCCTTTTGGTTTTGTATCTCTAGGTCTTTTTGCACATTTCATTATAGTAATTGGCTTTGTCTTTTCAAGCTGCTTTTTGAAAGTTTCTGTTCAGCTCTTTTATCATGTCACGTCTTCCATTTGCTTTAGCTACTCTCTGCTCAAGGGCAAGTTTCAGAGTCTCTTCTACATCCATTTTGGCCTTTTCTTCCTTTCTCATCTTTTCCTTTCTTCATGGATGATGTTCTTGACATCATCCCACAATTCCTCTGGTTTTTGGTCATCAATACATCAAATCTATTCTTTAAATGGTCTCTAAATTCAGGAGGGATATTATTAAAGTCATATTTTGGTTCTCGTAGATTTGTTTTAATTGTCTTCAACTTTAATTTAAACATATGAGCAGTTGATGATCTGTTCCACAGTCAGCTCTTGGCCTTGTTTTGGCCAAAGATATTGAACTTTTCCATTGCTTCTTGCCACAGATGTAGTCAGTCTGATTCTTGTGTATTCCATCTGGTGAAGTCCATATGTATGTTGTTGTTGTTGTTATGTGCCGTCGAATCGGTCCTGACTCATAATGACCCCTCCTTGGGTTTCCGAGGCAGTATCACTATGGAAGTAGGATTGCCCAACCTTCCTTCCGAGGAGTGCCTGGTGGGTTTGAACTGCCAGCCTTCTGGTTAGCAGTCAAGTGCTTTAGCCACTATGCTACCAGAGCTCCCATATGTATAGCCATCGCTTATGTTGTTGAAAAAGATACTTGCAATGAATAAGTTGTTGGTCTTGCAAAATCCTATCATGCGATCTCCAGCATTATTTCTATCACCAAGGCCATATTTTCCAACCACTGGTAACTCTTTTTTGTTTCTAACATTTGCATTCCAGTCACCAGTGATAATCAACACATCTTGCTTGCACGTTTGGTCAATTTCAGACTACAGAAGTTGGTAGCAATCTTCAATTTCCTCATCTTTGGTTTTGGTGGTTGGGGCGTATATTTGAATAATAGTAGTATTAACTGTCTTCCTTGTAGGTGTATGGATATTATCCTGTCACTGACAGTGTTGTACTTCAGGACGGATCTTGAAACAGTCTTTGTGATGATGAACGCCACACCATTCCTCTTCAATTTGTCATTCCCAGCATAGTAGATCATATGGTTGTCTGATTCAAATGGCCCAAACCAGTCAATTTCAGCCACTGATGATTAGGATATCAATCTTTATGCGTTCCATTTCATTTTTGACAACTTCCAATTTTCCTAGATTCATACTTCATACGTTCCATGTTCTGATTATTAATGGATGTTTGCAGCTGCTGCTTCTCATCTTGAGTTGTGCCACATCAACAAATGGAGGTAATGAAAGCTTTATTCTATCTACATCATTAAGGCTGGCTGTACTCTGAGGAGGCAACTCTTCCCCCGTTGTATTTTGAGTGTCTTCCAACATGATGGGCTCATCTTCTGGCACTATATTGGACAATGTCTCAGGGCTATTCATAAAGTTTTCCAGTAATATATCAGACAGTGTTTCACTGCTATTCATAAGGTTTTCACTGGTCAATTCTTTGAGAGGTGGATGGATGGCCTCTTCCTTCTTCCAAGTCTGTCTTAGCCTAGAAGCTCTGCTGAAACCTGTCCACCATGGGTAACCCTGCTGGCATTTTGCAACAGTCCAACCTCACAGCAACATGTAAGCCACCACAGGATGACAAATTGACAGACAAGTTAGTCTCCCTTAGTTGTTCTTAACCCCTCTGCACCTGCCTACCTCGGGCCCCAGCCTTAAAATAGAGCCACTCCCAAGCAAAAAGCAGCCCCTGAGCCTTGCGCCCTCCTACCTCGGGCCCCAGCCTTAAAATAGAACTGTCCCCAGGCGAAAAGCAGCTTCGATGCATTTCCTCACCCTTTGGGTGTGGTAGATCATTAATTCAACAAATATTCATTGAGTACCTTCTATGTGTGAAGCATTGTTGCAAGCTTTGGAAATAGAGTGATGCACGATATAGAAGAGGCTCTGCTGTCACAGAGCTTAAATTTGAGTGAGGGGAGATGGTCAATAAACAAGTGAACAAATAAATGAACAAGATAATTTAGTAGTGATAAGTGCTATGAAGAAAATACGTGTATGCTGTGGAGGAGGGTGATTGGAGTGGGAGTGGGAAGTGACTGCAGTCAGGGAAGGTGGCACTGAAGAGGGACTTTGGAGCTGAGCTGCACCTGCTAACTGGCCCAGGGGAAGAAGGGAGCAGTGCTTCGAGGAATGTGTTTCTCCATACTTCTTGGTTGTCAGCCCTGAGGAGTAGCCTCTTTGCCTGTAGGAGGGAGTCAGCATCCCAGTATGATGGGCACTAGTTACATGTGGCTATTGAGTGCTAGATGTTGCTAGTCCTAATAGAAATGTGTTAAATACACACCAGATTCTGAAGACTTAGTGTGAAAAAAAACCCATAAAATATTTCAATACTTTTTGTATTGATTGCATAATGGATTGATAATATGTTATGTAAAATAATAGTTCAAGTAAATTTCACTGGTTTCTCTTTATCTTTTTAATGTGACTACTATAAAAAATTCAATTACATATGTGGCTTGCATTAGATTTCTGTTGGACCTAATAGTGATATAGATGAATTACTTAACAAGAGTTTTGGAATCAGACTGATGGGGTTTGAGTACTAGCTCCACTCACCCACTAAAACCCACTGCCATCGAGTTGATTCCCACTCATAGTGACCCCCACTGGGTTTCCAAGACTGTAAATCTTTACAGTAGTTTGCCTCATCTTCCTCCCATGGAGCAGGTGGTGGGTTTGAACTGCCAAACTTCTGATTAGTGGCCAGATACTTTACTTACTATACCATCAGAGCTCCTTGCTAGCTCCACTACTTATTTGTGTTTTCTTTTAGTTTGTTTTACTTTGGGCAATTTATTTGATTCTGTATCCTTTATCATCTATCAAATGAAGTTAATAATACTACCTCATAGAGTTGTTTTGAGAATTAACTCAAATTTGGTAGAATGTTGACTGTGTGCTAGGCACTGGGAAATCATGATAGCCTTTAATCAACAAATGTTAGTTCCCTTTCCCTGCTTCCTGGTACAACATGTTGATCATGCCTGCCCGTGGGTACTTGGAAATTGTGCTTGGAACTTAGCAAATGACTTGAGAAATTGCTGGGTAGGTTGCATTTTTGCTGTATTCTTTTAACTTGAGGTTTCTGAAATCCTCATTCTATGATGAAAACAATTATTCCCATTTTACAAATAAAGAGATTGCATGATAGCTACAGTGGCCCTGTACAGCTCCTTAGGCACACAGAGCTTGGCTTCATGTTTCTTGCATTCAGGATAATGCTATGGTAGGTGAGTTCTTCCACAGAAGCCCTGAACAGGAATGCTGGTGTCTGGATCCATTTGGGATCTTCAATGCCAAAGTGATGCCTTATCATCTGAATGTTTTAGATACTCTTGTTTCTACAAGAGCAACAAAGGAAAGTGACAATATCTGAATCCTGAAGACCTTGTTTATGCTTCAATAGATTAGGTAACCAGAGGCCCTTCTGGGCCAATGCTAGATAATGATTGGTTAGAAGAAAATGCTGATCCTTTTTATTTTGGCAGAAACACAGAGGTCCTTCCTTCCCAGGTGGTCTTGATTTCCTTGCCAGTAATGTATGCACTGCAGCTGGGAGTGCCTGGGCTTCAAATTGGGGCATTGTAATAATTTGGTGCGAATAAGGAAACTTTAAAATCATTTGGAAGACTGAATTTTGGCTGTCTATTTTGATCATCACCAGAAGTCGATAGCATAAGATGAGAAGCTTTGCTTTAATTGTAATTCAATCCATATACTATGTATTGAGTCAAGTATCTTTTTTTTTTTTTTAAGCCTACCACCTGTTTAATGACTATTAACTTTTAGACACATTTCCTTTGAGTTTTCATGCTTTGCATATGTTATATATTATTTTGATCATATGCCATCTTTTAAATTATATATACTTAACCCGAAAAAAGGACTGGGCAGTGTTTCATTGTGTTGTACATAGAGTCACTATGAGTTGGAACTGACTTCATGGCAGCTAACAACAGCAATAACCTGAAAAAACAAACCCATTGCCTCGGAGTCAATTCTACGAGTCAAGTGTCTTGCTTTTCTCCTTTATTAAGTATCTGAGGGATTTGTATGTTTTGTTTCTTTCTAGAACAATGACATAAAGGTATATCAGGGTAGAGAAAGACTTTTTAAATAAACAAGACATTAAAATGCATAAATAAAAAAGATTGATAAGTTAGATGGCATCAAAGTGAAAAATGTAGTATAACATGTAGTTTAAATCAGTAATATATTTATTCATTGAACAAGTATTTATTGCCTACAGTGTGCCAGGAACTCTTCTGGGTTCTGAGGATGCAGCAATGTATAAAAGTTCGTGCTCTCATGTACTTACATTTTAGTAGCGACCCCTCCTTGGGTTTCCAAGGCAGTATCTCTATGGAAGTAGATTTCCCAGTCTTCCTTCCAATGAGTGGCTGGTGGGTTTGAACTGGCAGCCTTCTGGTTAGTAGTCAAATGGCTTAGGCACTATACCACCAGAGCACCCTATTTAGTAGGGGGAGATAGATAATAAGCTAAAATTTAAGAACATGTAGAGTTTTTTCACTATTGTCAGCATTGCTATGGAAAAATGTCAGTAATCACAATAGTGAAAAAGCAGGGAAAGGGAATAGGGACTGTTGGAATTGTAAGTACAGTTATGAGGAAAGGCCTTACTCAGAAGACGTTAAAGCAAAGACTTGAAGAAAATGACAAATGATAGCATGTGGCTATCAGGTTTCCTCACAGAGGAAACAACATGTGGAAAGGCTTGAAGGTAGAGCATGCCTGGCTTGTTCAAGGATCAGCAAGTCTTGTGTGTCTAAGGTAGAGTTAAGTTGGAGGGAAAGTAGTGGGAGATGAAGTGTTTTTGTTCCTCATGCAAAGCGTTACAGGCCATTGCAAAGACTTTGACTTTTACCTGTGAGGGATGGAAAGTCATTGGAGGATTCTAACAGAGAAATGATATGATCTGACCCTTGTGGCATATAGTTAAGTGCTCAGCTGCTAACCAAAATATCACTGGTGGCTTCATTGGAGAAAAGACATGGTGATCTGTTCCCATAAGGATTGCAGCTTAGGAAACCCAGTGTGGCAGTTCTTTTCTCTCATATGTGTTGCCATGAGTTGGAATCAACTTATTCTGCACACAACAACATGACGGCTGTGCTGAGAATAGACTGTGAGAGGCAGAGGGACCAGGTAGGAGGCTCTTGATCATCCAGTTGAGATGTGATGTTGCCTTGGATGAGGATGATAGTGGTGGAGTAGTGAGAAGCGATCCAATTTTAAATATGTTTTGATATATTTTATATTTTACAAAAGTAGAACCAATAGGATCCAATGATGGATTGAATGAGGAGGTGAGAGAAAGAGAAGAGTCAAGGATGCTGCCATAGTTTTTAGTCTGACCCATTGGAAGGATGGTGTTGCTGTTTATTGAGATGAGGAAGGTTATAGGAGAGGCAGATTTGGAGGGGAAGATCAGAAGCTCATTTTTGGACATTTAAGTTTAAGATGTCTATGGACATTCAAATAGAGATCCAAAAAGGCAGAAGAACATACATACAACACTAGGGTTTAGGAGAGAGATCTAGGCTCAAAAATCTGCCTTGATTTTTCATGGAATATACAATAATACACAAGTTTAATGTTAATTCCTATGGATACATATACTTAAGCTATTTTTGGTAAAAATGTAAATATGTATTATGATCTTGGATAATTTTACAAAGTGTGATCAACTTACAAAGGAATATTAATTACTGTGTCTTACTCCGACCTACTCTTCAAGAATAATTTTAGTTGTCACAGATTTAGAACACTATTGCTCAGTTTTTAATAACTGATATAATTAACACTCTTTCTTCTTACTAATCATGAGAACTTAAGGTGTCAACAGGATAATTCCCAGAGATTAACAGCTTGTTTCCTAAGAGATCTCCACATTTAAACTTGATGCAGTCACCAATAACTCTTCTTTACTGAGGTAAACAGCATGAGCTCCCTGCTGAGTTCCTACCCTGCTAACAGCATGTGTATGGATTCAATGACCATTCATTGAGGAACAAGTGGCTACTATTTAGATTTCCCTTGAAGTTATAGGTAACATTGGGTCCCTGTCTGAATCATCAAGGAGCTCTGGTGGCGTAGTGGATAAGGCACTTGACTGCTAACTGGAAGGGCAGTGGTTCAAACCCACCAGCTGCTCCATGGAAGGAATACAGGGCAATCTACTTTCATAAAGATTTACAGCCTTGGAAAGCCAGTTGGGGTTGCTATGAGTTGGAAATGACTTTATGGCAGTGAGTTTGGTTTGGTTTTGTCCTAATTATCAAACAATCTGTCTTAGGAACTTGTATTTTCATATTTCAACATTATTATAGCTACCTTTAGGGTCACATGGACAATTTTGGGTAGGCTGGGCACGTATCTATCTGCTAGTGACAACCATATTTAAGTACCATTTCTTAGGGCCCAGATCTGACTTTAGTGTTTGATGTTCTTTGTTTTCTCTTGCTCCTTTGTTGTTTCAAATGGTGCTGGGCCTTATAAGTACCTTTTTTTTTTTTTTTTTTTTGAGACATGCTTTGATGATATACTCACCTGCCTTTGGTGCAAACCCATAATTTAGTATGATGTGGCCCAAACCACAATTTCCCCAAGTTAAAAATAGGCACGTCTGTGACTTACAGTATCCTTCAGCTGCTCACACTGGAGCATTTTAGGCTGTTGGCATATTGACTATTCCAAAATGGCCAGTTTCCATGATTCCTGTTGTCCTTTGATGGTTTGCCCTATGAGACCTGGCTCTCTTTCCTGACTTACAGGCTCAAGAAAGGAGGCTCTGTGTTGGTTAGCTGACACTGAGGCTTCCGCAGGCCAAGCCAACAGAGTTCAATTTGTCACTCACTGGGCTAAATTAAGTGAGCAGCATGCTGGCAGTGGGACAGACTGACTGACTGTATATCATACAATGCCGTATGTGTTGCTGTGGACTAACTCTGAAACTAGATGTGTTTCGATTAGCAGAGCCGATTGAAAAAATATGTTGGAGAAATCCTATCTATGTCATTTTTGGCATCAGATGTTGCTCCTTGGAAACCAGTTGAGTGGTATTTTTCCAACCAAATTATTTCTAGAAAATGAATGAGTTTTTGTTAGAAGACATAATTATCTAATTTCAACATCTGTAAGAACTAGCCTTGCTTGAATAACATGCATAGCTAAATTGAATAATTTATTCACTCCATTTTAAGTGGCTCTGTATACAAATTACTCAGAAGGAAGGTTGGGCAATCTACTTCTGTAGTGATACTGCCTCAGAAACCTGAGGAAGGGTCGCTATGAGTTGGATTTGACTCGATGGCAGTGGGTTTGGTTTTGGTTAATTATTGATAAGTTTGGTATTTTAGGGATATGAATTAAGCAGTTATAGAATCAGAACAATTAACAACTTTAAATTAATAATCTTCGTTTGCTACCTCCTGTCTACTTTCTAGGGAGCTCTGGTGGTGTAGTGCCTAACGCAGTTGACTGCTAACTAACTGGCGGTTCAAACCCACCAGCCACTCCTCATAAAGAAGCCTTGGCAATCTACTTCCATAGAGATACTGCCTCGGAAACCCAAGGAGGGGTCGCTATGAGTTGGAATTGACTCAACAGAAGTGAGTCCCCCCGTACCCCCCAGCTACTTTCTATGGAGCTCTAGTGGTATAGTGAGTAAGGCATTTGGCTGCTAACCAGAAGGTCATTGGTTCAAACCCACCAGCTGCTCATGGGAGGAAGATGGGGCAATCTACTACTATAAAGATTTATAGCCTTGGAAATCCAATGGGGGTTGCTATGAGTTGGAATAGACTCAATGGCAGTGAGTTTGGTTTGGAGGTTTGGTCTACTTTCTACTCCTCCCCCCACAAACCTGTCAATAGGAAGATTTAAGGCTCCCTTATTAAATGTGATCAAGAGGATAAAACATAATATTTTATAAGTAAATGCACTGCTTTTTTAATATTTCATTTTATTTTGTTGTTGTGGAGAATATACACAGCAGAACATACACCTAGTCAGCGATTTCTACATCTGCAATTCAGTGACATTGATTGCACTCTTCAAGTTGTGCAACCGTTTTCACTCTCCTTTTCCGAATTGTTCAACCTCCATTAACTTAAGCTCACTGCCCTCTAAGCTTCCTATATAACATTTCCATTGACATTGCTCTTGTCAGTTTGATCCCATACAGATAGTTTTTCAAAAGAGCATAATGCTCAAGGCAGACATTCTTTATGAAACAGTAAATAATTACTATTGTTTGGTTTAATTCTTTAAACTTCAGGGGATATTTTGGTTTAAAGTTTAAAGATTATCTCAGGGCAATAGTTTCAGATGGTTCATCCAGTCTCAGTGTCTCCAGAAAGTCTGGATTCCATTAGAATTTGAAATTCTGTTCTGTAAAACCCACTACTGTCGAGTCAGATCCGACTCATAGCGACCCCTCCTTGGGTTTCCAAGGCACTATCACTATGAAAGTAGATTGCCCAACTTTCTTTCCAAGGAGTGGCTGGTGGGTTGAACCGCCAGCCTTCTGGTTAGCAGTCAAATGCTTTAGGCATTATGCCACCAGAGCGCCTCCTTAAACTTCAATTTGCATTAAAATTGAGGTGGGTGGGGAAGACTGAGCTTTTGTTCTTTTCCTCCAGTGCCAGAGTCCCATTTGAAGTGGGGAGCCCAGTAGAAAACCTTAAGTTTTAGACCTAGAAAGGAACTTAGGAATCAGCCATTACCATTTCCTTATTTGTAGAGGTGGAAACTGACACCCGTAGTGCTGTGATTCATCCAGAATAGCAGGGTGAGTTATTGGCACATCCATACCCAGAACCTAGATCTCTTGCTTTCTGGTTCAAGATGGGATCCAGCCCTCTTTCTTCCCATGGTTATATCTCTATATAAGCAGGTTCCACTGTTTTGACAACATTGATCTTATTTCTACTTCCCTCCTATCCTTTCTTTTATTAAGAAATATTTTCCACATATGAAAAGATATAAAGAATAACATAATCTCCTGTGTATCCACCACCCACTTTAAGCTATTACCGTATTACAAATTGAGTTGAAACCCCTTCCCCGGTCACATTTCCCTCCTTCCTCCTTGAGGTAACTATTATCTTAATTTGGTATTCAGTTCTTGTTACGTGCTGTCAAGTTGGCTCCTACTCATTGGGACCCTATGTACAACAGAATGAAGCACTGCCCAGTCTTGCACCAGCTCCATAATCCTTGCTATACCTGAGCCCATCATTGCAGCCACTGTGTCAATCCCTCTCATTGAGGGCCTTCCCCTTTTTTGCTGACCCTCCAGTTTACCAAGCATGATATCCTTCTCTAGGGAATGGTCCCTTCTGACAACATGGTCCCTCGCTTCTAGCAGTGTGCTTAACTTATGGCTGGAACTCAATAAATATTTGTGGAATGAGTGAGTGCATAAGAATCTTTAAAAAGTCCATTTTACCTAACTTCCTGGTGGCAACACCTGTATCTAATTGGATTCACCCATTTCCTTCTTACCCTAGCCTTACAACTATGTTCTTCAGGAAAAGAACATATGGACTATATTAGATTTATATTCATGCCTCAAAAGATATGGCAGGAAGATAGGTAGAAATGAAAGAGGAAGAATAAGGGGGAAAAAAATAAAAGGATTAGACATTAGAAGGAGGATAGATCAGTATTCATGTAATCAAGATACTCCCATTTCCTTGGTTTCCAATAGAGCTAGCTGGCTGGATGAACTCCGAATCTCAGAGAGTATGGACCTATGTAGGATGGACCACTTCTAGTCTAACAACAGGTATTAGTAATTCAGGTGAAAATCAAAGTCACAGAGTTTGGAGAACTCAGACTGAGAATACACTAGAAGAATAAGTATTTTCTTTTTTTACCCTCGTATAATTATTTTCACTTGTATAAGACACATATGGGTCCTGTATATGGCTGATCACTTTGTTCTATTAATCCTTAAAGAATAATGGGCCTCCTGGCGTAGTCCAAATAGTGAACTTCTCTAAGTAGAAATCTCGCTTTGACTATTAGAGTTTCTATTCTGTGTCTTTTGTTGTCTCCCCAGTCCTTAGGATGGAAGTAAAGAGGAGATGTCTTTACCTTTTCATCAGGGTGTCTAGATTCTTCAACCATTAAATAGCCACAGTTGTTCTGTGTTATTCTCAATTCATTACCAATAGAGATAAATTATCTTCAAACTGTTCACTTGCAGGAGGCAGTGAAGACATACATGTTTTCATGGTGGATAATAACGGATTGCCACATTTTCAGCTTAGCTTTGGCATCTGTCTCTTAGCGTGGAATAAAGAACTTCCTCTGCATGTCTACACTTCCTACCCTGGGAACTCAGGGTTCTCCCTCAGTGGATCTCTCTCTATGAGCTCTCTGTTTTCACAAACAGCAAAGGGCTACCGCACACAGTGCTGCGAGGGGGACCTTAACGCTAGTGAACTGAGACTATCTGTCCCACATAACACACTACATAAGTGTAGTGTCTTTTGCTGTAAAATGGAAGATAGGGTCTGGAGTGTGTTATTGAACTTCAAGTGATTCTGTAAGGTAGTTAAGAGCACCTAGTTATTCCCATTTTTTGAGTTAAAATATCTGAGGCTCAATAAGGCTGAGTTGTGTTTAATCTGATAGGAGCAAAGTACAAATCTATTCTCATTTTTAATGAAATAATAAGATCTGATCTGCAATACAGGAGCTCTGGTAACTTAGTGGGTAAGGCATTTGGCTGCTAACCAGAAGGTTGGGTGGTTCAAACCCACCAGCTGCTCTGTGGGAGGAAGATGAGTCCATCTACTTCTGTAAAGATTTACAGCCTTGGAAGCCCAACGGGGGTTGCTGTGAGTTGGAATTGACTCGATGGCAGTGGATTTTACTTTGTAATTAAAGGCTGTCCTTCATAGGGTGACACAATGGTTAAGCACTCGGCTACTAATTGAAAGCTCAGTGGTTCAAACTCACCAGCCACTCTGTGGGAGAAGAGACCTGGCAATCTGCTCCCGTAAGGATTTCAATCTTATGGGACAGTGCTATGCTGTCATATAGGGTTGAGTCGCTAAGACTCAGAATCGACTGGACAGCACACAACAACACCTCATATGGTTGTGAGATAAATGAGGTAATACGAGTGAAGGGTGAAGAACTAGCCTCCCACACAATATGCTCTGTGTTATTTATGTTGCTATCATTATCCAATACCTTTCCATCTAGCAAGGCTGTGTAGTCTTCTTCAGGGAAGAGACGGCATCCTTTCCAACCTTCAATACCTCTGTTTTCTGTCAGAATTCATGGAGTCTGCACATTAGCTAGAACATGAAGAAAGGCCAGTAATGATTCTCAATGTGGAATATATATGATGTTATTGGGTAATTATTTCGTATACCATTACTCTCTTCTTTCTGCTCTTGCTGCTTTGCAAATCCATCCCTGTAAACTTTGATTGCTTTTGCCTGAGCTCTAGGTTAGATGGATGACTGGCCTTTGGCAAAATTGTGAAATAGATCATTTTTTTAAAAAAGTCTTTAACTTTAAGCAAGGCTTTTTGTAACCTCTTAACTTCCTTCAAGTTTCCTTTTCCAGCTATTGCCTTTATTAAAACCTCTATTAAAAAACTTCTGATTGTTTATCATAAACCTTCACATCAAAATAAAAAAGAGGACCAGCATAAGTATTCAGCAAATACTAAAACAATAGCAATGAAGGAAGTGATAACACGATTCATAAACAAAATGAGCTCAGCATAGAAAATTGTATGGAACAAAGAAATCAACACCATGAAAAAGCACATAACAAAAATGACAGCAACAAATTCATATTTGCCTATAATTACATATCTGGCAAGGGACTTATCTCTAAGATTTATAGAAAACTCCAATGCCTCAACACCAAAGGAATTAACAATTCAATTAAAAAATGGGCAGAAGATATAAATAGACACTTCATAAAGGATATTCAGGTGGCCAGCTAATACATGAAAAGATGCTCACAATCATTGGTCATCAGAGAGATGCAAATCAAAACAGCAATGAGATACTGTCTCATCCCAGCACTGATGGCAAGGTTCAACAAGACAGAAAATAACAAATGCTGGCAGGGATGTGGAGAGATTGGAACTCTCATACACTGCTGGTGGGACTGTGAAGTGATACAACCACTGTGGAAAGCAATATGGTGATTCCTTAGAAAGCTGGAATTTGAGATACCATTTGACCCAGCAATCCCATTACTAGGTATATATCCTAGAGAGGTGAGACCCAGGATAGGAACAGATATATGCACACTCGTGTTCATTGCGGCACTGTTTACAATAGCAAAAATATGGAAACAACCTATGGGCCCATCAGTGGAAAAGTGGATGACCAAACTATGGTACATACACATAAAGGAATGCTATGCAGCATTAAAGAATAATGTAGAATCTTCAGAACACTGCATAATATGGATGAACTTGGAGGACATTATGCTGAGTGAAATAAGTCAATCACAGAAGGACAAATATAGTATTAGTTCGTTGTTGTGGAGGGTCAAGAAAAGGTTTACATATGGAGGGAAATTTTCTTTGTTGGTTGCCAGGGTTGGGAGGGAAGGGGAGGGAACACTGCAAAAAAAAAAAAAATGCATTGACCCATGTCACTTTAGTTTTGTGTATTTCACTGTACATACATTATATTTCAATAAAATGCATTAAAAAAAGAAAAAACTTCTGATTATTTTGGATATATTGAGTTTCTGTTAATAGTGATGGAAAATCAAGCATTAAATGGGTATTGGTTATGATTGCACAACATGCTGAATTAGTGTCACTAAACTGTACATGTAAAAAATCTTGAATGGGCAAATGCTCTGTTATGTCTATCTTAATAATAATAATAATAAACTCTGCTTTTTGGAAAGTCACTGGTATACATTTAAGTTACGTATTTCACTGGTGTACATTTAAGTTACTGTATTATAGTTTGGTCTCCTGTTGAAGGACCTTCAGGGCCCAGCAGTAATGATGCCTATGACATTTTCTCTGGTTTTTTTTTTTTTTTTTGTGTGTGTGTGTGTGTGTGTCCTTCCTGATACCCCTGTCAGGGCCCCTGATGAGGCTGTACCTGTAAGTCCGGGCTTTGTGTCTTTATAAAGCCTGTTATAATCTCATTTGTTCTCGGGCCACACATCTTCCAGCTAAATCCTCTCTGTTTTTTTGGGCTTCTGCGTGAGTTAGGAAAGGCCCTTGGGATTTTCAGGATTATGTACTGTAAACAACTAAAAAATCCCTCTAATAGGAGACATGAAGTTCACATCCCAATAGTCAATCCTACTCTGCAAATTATAAAACTGAAGTCCAAACATAGCTAGTGTTTAAAAGTGCTCATCCTTATTGAAGGAGACTTGTACTTTTCTTGGCCTTTCTGATACTGTCAATCTGCATCATGTATTTGGAAAGTTCTTAGGCTGGCAAGATTGATTTATTCCAATCTGCAAACCCTTTCATTGTTGGCTTTGTGGAAAGTTTCTCATCAGCCATAAGAAAGCTGTTTTATAGTCAGAGCAGGTCACATAGTTCCTTAAAGCAAATAGCAGGCAGCTTATCTGAATGCTGTGAGGGGAATCGTTAGGCTTTTTCATCTTTTTCCTTGGCTCCTCTGTGATAGTTTGGTCTTTAATAATCAGATCTCATTTGGGCTGTACAAGAACGTGAGTGTATTTAAAGAACACCATTGAACTGTGTTAGTTGTCCTGTTGGAAAAGCACAAATGCATTACTGTAGAAGTGCAAGGGGTATGTAAGGCCAAACACTTTGCTTTTGTGCTAAGGCTACACAACTTATGACAGCAGTGCCTTGGATGAGCCCAAAGATAATCGGTGAAACTTGCCCACCGTACATGTAAACTTGTAATGGAGGCAGTGTGTTTAATGTTTAAAGAGCTGCCTGGGTTCAAAGCCTGGATTGGCTGCTTACTGTGTGACCTTCAAAAAGTTGTTTACCCTCTAGGTGTTATCACTTTTTCTCCTTTTTTTTCTCTAAGGGGGCAGAGTCTCTGGTTGAAGCAAATGGTTAAGCTCATGGAAGCTATCTAAAAAACAGGGAGTTCAGGTCTACCCAGAGGCACCTTGGAAGGCAGCCTGGGAATCTCCTTCCCAAAAAATCAGCCATCGGAAACACTATGGAGTGCAGTTCTCTGACACACATGGAGTCACCATGAGTTGGAATCAACTTGATGGCAACCTGTTTAGTTTGGTTTATAATGGAGGCCATGAAAGTACCTACCCTAAAAGGTTGTGTTTATAATGTACTTAGAACAGTGCCTAAACTAAACAAACTCACTGCCATTGAGTCGATTCCGACTCATAGCAACCCCAATTGGGTTTCTGAGGCTGTAAATCTTTACAGAAGCAGATTGCCCCATCTTCCTTCCATGGAGTGGCTGGTGGGTTTGAACCATTATTGACTTTCTGGTTAGCAGACAAATGCCTCATCCACTACACCACCAGAGCTCCTTTAGAACAGTGCCTGGCAAATTACAAATTAAGTTGAATTAAGCTAAATTTTAGCTACTAAAAAAACGAGAAAAAGGATTTTTTTTTCTCTCTCCTCTGGTTTCTAACCTGATGCTCTTCATCTCTTTTTTTACTTCTTTTCAGTTTTCCTACCTTGTCAGTTCTTTATCCTTTGTGCCTGCCAGGACCCCACCAAAACTTGCAATCCCATCTTCCATTTAGGGCTTCCTCTTGTAGTGGGAGCTCTGGTAGCATAGTGCCTAAGGCACTTGACTGCTAATCAGAAGGCTGGAGGTTCAAACCCACCAGCCACTCCATGAAAGGAAGGTTGGGTGTAGTGATACCACCTCAGAAACCCAAGGAGGGGAACAAACAAACAAATCTGTTCTGGAAGAAGTACAGCTGGATTGCTTCTTAGAAGTGGGAATGGCCAGACTTTGTCTGACATACTTTGATCAAGTTATCAGAAAGAACCAGTCCCTGGAGAAGGATATCGTGCTTGGTAAAGTGAAGGGTCAGAGAAAAAGGGGAAGACCCTCAACAAGGTGATTGACACAGTGGCTGCAACAATGGGCTCAAGCATAGCAAGGATTGTGAGGATGGTGCAGGACCAGGCAGTGTTTCGTTCTGTTCTACTTAGGGTGACTATAAGTTGGAATTGACTTGATGGCACCTAACAGCTTGTATAGAATGCAATGTCCTTCATTCTATTAATGAAGTTTCCAAGTTAGGGTTTCCTGTTTCATCATCAAACCCAGGTGTTTATTCCATGTTAGAGCAGGTGGACACACTCAGTTGTCCTTAAGGCTGAGGTGAACATTGAGTACTGGGAGGCAAGAAGAGATGTATTGATTCTGATGGAGAAGATATTGTTAAGTCGTGAGATGGAAATGTTTGTGTGTGAATCCTTTTCTCTTCAGAGAGGAGCCAGCATTTTTATCTAAGTTAGGAATCCAACATTAGGCCACTGCTAGTTTCTTGCAGATTTTTCAGTTCTACGGAACAAAAGGGACCACTAATGTAAATATAAATCCCCAGATGTGTTGGCTGTGAGGATGCTGGGAGCCTTCTCACTCTGGAAACTACTTGTTTTTGATATTTTCAAAGGGAAATGAGTTCTTTCTAGGACATTTGTATTAAACGGTGTACATGAATAACAGTAACTCATAACTAATTGGTAAAGAATTCTGAAAATACCGTAGACTGCCAGAAGAACATACAGATCTGTCTTGAAAGAAGTACAGCCAGACTGCTGCTTACAAATGAGAATGTGCAGACTTCATCTCACATACTTTGGTCATGTTGTCAGAGGGACCAGTCTTTGGAGAAGGATGTCATGTTTGTGAAGTAGAGGAGGGTCAGTGAAAAAGAGGAAGATGCTCTACGAGACGTATTGACACAGTGGCTGTGACGATGGTTCAAGCATGGCAGTGGTTTTGAGGATGGTGCAGCATCAGGCAGTGTTTTGTTGTGCATAGGGTCGCTATGAGTTGGAACTGATTCGACGGTACCTAACAACAACAAGTTAATCCAGAGTAGTTACTTTTGATCAAAACAGGCTTGGTAGCTTAGCTGCTTGCCTGACTCCCTTTCTTCCCTCCTTCCCACCCTCTCTCCCTCATTCTTTCCCACCTGTCTTAGGTTGCTAGTGATGCTATGACAGAAATACCAAAAGTGGGTGACTTTAACAAACAGAAATTTATTTTCTCACAGTTTAGGAGGCTAGAAGTCTGAATGCAGGGCACCTGCACTAAGGGAAGTCTCTCTCACTGTAGGTTCTGGGGGAAGATCCTTGCGTCTTAATCATTTTTTAGTTTCTTGGTGATCCTCACGTGGCAAATATCTTCTCTTGTTTGTGCTGCTCCTTATAGCTCAGGAGTCATTAAATTTAGAACACACCCTACACTGAGCTGGCCTCAGTAACATGACAAAGAAAACTCTATTCCTAAATGACATTACATCCACAGATATAAAGGTTAGGATTCCAACAAATATTTTTTGGGGGACACAATTCAATCCCTAATACCATCCTTCAGACTTTGTGTGTGTGTTGAAATACAGTATATGTTACTGATTTATCACAAAGTAAACAACCAGAAACTATCACCCACATCAAGAAAGAGAACATTACTAGCACCCCAGAATCTCCCTCATGTCCCCTTTCAGGCCCTTCCTAAGTAACCAGAGGTAACCAAAGCTTACCCAAAGGTAACTATAGTAATCGTTTCCTTGCTTTTCTTAATAATTTTACTACCTAAGCTTATAATTCAAAGCACTAGTTTTGCATATTTTATATATTAGTTTTGCTTTGATACATATGAAATCATACAGTATGTAGTATTTAGAGTCTGTCTTCTTGTATGCAGTGTTTGTGAAAATCATCTATACTGTTACCTGTAGTTGTAGTTTATTCTTTTCATTGCTATATAGTATTCATTCCATTGAATGATACACTACAGTCATTTATGTACCTGTTGTACTATTGATGGACATTTGTATTCTTTTCAGCTTTTTCTTATGATAGTTAATGTTACTTTGAACATTCTTGAAATGTGTCTTATTGCATGCATCCATTTTTATTGGAGATATACCAAGGAATAGAATTGCCAGGTCAGAGGGAATGCTTGTTTTAATCTTTAGTAGATAATGTGAAGCTGTTTTTTAAAAAGAAGTTTATCAGTTTACATTATACCAGCATTGTGTAAGAATTTCAGTTGCACTTCATTTTGCCATGCCTTCAAGGAAACTGGACTACATGAGAGGAAACTTCTAAGAAACTATCATTAGTATTCTCAAAGTGGTGGGAGAACATAATACATAAAGCACGAATGAATGGCCCATAGAAGAAACATTAAGAAAATAAAAATGGAACTGAAAGCAAATTAAAACAACGAGATACCATTTCTTACCTATCAGAATGACGAAAACTAAAAAAACATATCAACACATTCTGCTGATGAAACTGTGTGGAAACAGGTCCTCTCATACACTGCTGATGGGAATGCAAATTGGCACAACTCTTCTGAGGGGAAATTTGACAATATTCTCTCATAACAAAGTATATGTGCTCTTTTACCTTTTCACCCAGAAATTCCACTCCTAGGAATCTACCCTGAAGAAGCACTTCCAGTAATATGATAATGCATATGTACATTCATTGCAGCCTTGTTTGAAATTGCAAAATACTAGAATCAGTCTAAATGCCCACACTTAGAAGTGATTGAATAAACTTTGATATATCCACATAATCAACTACTAACCAAGTCAAGAAACCATACCCACTGCCGTCAAGTCAATTCCTGCTCATAGTAACCCTTTAGGACAGAGTAGAACTGCCTGCCCCATGCAGTTTCCAAGGCTATACTCTTATTGGAAGCAGACTGATACATCTTTGTTCTGCAGAGTAGCTGGTGGGTTTGAACTGCTGACCTTGTGGTTAGCAGCCAGGCACTTTAGTTAAGATCTACTGATCACTAAAATCAGTGAGTAAAATTTTTAGGAAAAACAGGATATTTTCATTGTCTCAAAGTATCTGCCTAAAGATTTAGTTTTAATTACAAAGGGAAAAACAGTACCTTTATAGTGGAGAAACATGGCAGTCATCATCTTAAATAAGTGATCAAAGTTAATAGCAACAATAATACACTGTCAACACACCTGATATAGTGCACTGAGAAGGACACGCCACGTCTGTGATATTTTTGTCAAAAATAAATACTTCATTCAAAACATGAAAAAACATTACACAGATTCAAATTGTGAGGGATTCTTCAAAATAATCGACCAGTATTCATTCAAAATGTGAAGGTCATGAAAGATATGAAAAGTCTGTGATGTCACAGATTGGAGGAGATGGAGACCAAAAACTGAAAGCAACATCGATCCTGGATTGGATCCTGGAACAGAAAATGTGCCTTAGGAAAAAAAAAAAAAAAAACAGTTGCTGGTGAAAGATATGAAAAGTCTGTGATGTCACAGATT
>NW_006921740.1:4971985-4973711 GCF_000298275.1 Orycteropus afer afer
AATGGAGAAAAGATTGAAGTTGTCAAAGATTTCATATTACTTGGATCCATCATCAACACCAGTGGAAGCAGCAGTCAGGACATCTGACAGACGTATTACACTGAGCAAATCTGCTGCAAAAGACCTGGTTAAAGTGCTGAAGAGCAAAGATGTCTCTTTGAAGACTAAGGTGCACCTAACCCAAGCCATGGTATATTCAATTACCTCATATACATGTGAAACCTGGACAATAAATAAGGAAGACCAAAGAAGAGTTGATGCTTTTGAGTTGTGGTATTGGCGAAGAATACTGAAAGTACCATGGACTGCCAAAGAACTAACAAATCTGTCCTGCAGGAAGTACAGCTGGAATGCTCTTTGGAAGCGAAAATGACCAGACTTCATCTTACCAGTTTGCTAATGTTGTCAGAAGGGACCATTCCCTGGAGAAGGATATCATGCTTAGTAAAGGGGAGGATCAGCGAAGAAGGGCAAGACTCTCAATGAGATGGATTGACACAGTGACTGCAACAATAGGCTCAGGCATAGCAAAGATTGTGAGGCTGGTGCAGGACTGCGCAGTGTTTCATTCTGTTGTACATGGGTTTGCTATGAGTTGGAGCCGCCTCCATGGCACCTAACAACAACAATAACATATGGTTGTTAGCATTATGGAAAGCTGGGAAAGGGTATACAGAGATGTTCATGGGCTAAAATAAAAACTGCACCTATGCTATATTGCTTGAAATCTATGTGTTTAACATGATCTTTTAGTCTTCCTTATTCCCAATTCTTCAGGTGTGTGTGGGGTTCAAGTTTTATTGGTTCTCTAGGTAATTTCAATTTCAACAGTTAGATTCCATTTGAAAATATGGTCATTGTGGGTAAAGTTACTGCATCTAAGAGTTCCTGAAAAATAAATTTAAAGCAATCTCAGATAGTCTGAAGTAGGGTTACCTGTCTATCTGTTAGAGTCAGCTTGTAATATTAAACCACTTTATTGAGGTCAGCAAGATTTTAATGTAGAATTTGCTCTAATAGCTTGATTCAATTAACTTAGTCACTGTGTTCATAAAAATTCTTGTTTCTAGTATATGTTGTTTGAAATTTCTGTCTTTGTCTTTTTTATGTAATAAAATTTACTGCCTTATTGTTCCCTCTTCTAGTATAAGTTGGTGAATAAATATTAGCTATCTTTGGTTGTTGATCTTTTTAAAGTTGTAAAATAGAAGTCAATTAACACCCATAACTGTATCAGTTTAACTGGCAAATACAAAATAAATGTGATGTGAGATGACAGGCAGTAAGTCTTTTTCCTAGTTTGCAGAAAGCTGTTTGGAGATTTAATGGAAAAAGATGAAGTTCTTTCTTATCAGACATTTTTAGGGCTCAGAGAGTGGTTTCATTGAAGGCCATGGGAATATATTTCTCCACATTGTTCAGTTATTCAGATCATCTTTTAAATACATTTTTGAGGTTGTCATGGAATGAATTGTGTCCCCAAAAATATATGTCACCTTGGCTAGGCCATGATTCTCAGTATTGTGATTGTCCTCCATTGTGTGATCTGATGTAATTATTCTGCATTTTGTGATATGTTCTAAATCCTAACCTCTATCTGTAGCCCCAGGGATACAGGTGAGGAGAGACAACTCAGGGATGCCCAAAGCAGCAGGCCAGAAGAGCAGGAGAAAGGGGATTAAAAGCCAGGAAGCCAGAGAGAAGAGCAATCAGCCGAAGGGATTAG
>NW_006921740.1:4976504-4979636 GCF_000298275.1 Orycteropus afer afer
GGAGAAGGATGTCATGCTTGGTAGGGTGGAGGGTCGACGAAAGAGGGGGAGGCCTTCAAGGAGATGGATTGACACGGTGGGTGCAATGATGGGCTCCAGTATAGCAGGGATTGTGGGGCTGGTGCGGGATCGGGCAGTGTTTCGTTCTGCTGTGCATGGGGTCGCTATGAGTCGGAAACGACTGGATGGAAACAACAGCAAGAACATAGTTAATGAGGCAGGATTAGTGTGGGGTGGGTCTTGAGTCACAGCCTTAAAAGAGGGTGTGACTCAAGTCCCACCCTTACTCAAGTCCCAGCTTTACTCAAGTCACCACCTTTCTCAAGTCACACCCTTGCTCGAGTCACACTTTTATCTTACAAGAGATAAAAGGAGAGAAAAGCAAGGAGAGAAAAGAGACTTTACTACCACCAGGAAAGAAGATCTGGGAAGCAGAGTGTGTCCTTTGGATCTGGGGTTTCTGCACTGAGAACCTCCTAGACCCAGGGGAAGATTGTTACCAAGACATATGGAGATCTCCAAGGAACGCTGGGCCCACAAATGTTTAAAGGAGACAAGCACCTTCCCCTAGAGCCGACAGAGAAAGCCTTTCCCTGGAGGTGGCACCCTGAATTTGGACTTCTCACCTTCTAAACTGTGAGAAAAAAAATTTCTGTTTGTTAAAGCCATCCACTTGTACTGGGTGTTCACTTATTATTTATGTGTTTGCTCTCCCTCCAGACTGTAAGTTTCTAGGAGTTAGGGATTGGGTTCTGTTCTTTGTAGTGTCCTCACTGACTGGCACTCACTGTGCCTGGGAATGAAGTGAAATGAAATGAATACATGACTAAAATTTTTACAAAGAGGATTCCTTTACATGAACTGGTAACTGGAGGTGATTTCTAGGCTAGAGATCTACAAAGCCTTCCTCATATAAATAAAGGCATTTCAGACCCTGAAAAAGAATTTTAGAAAAGACATTCCTCTTGTTTTCTTCTTCTAATTTTTATTGAGGAGCTCTGGTAGCATAGTGGCTAAGACACTTGCCTGCTAACCAGATGGCTGGCGGTTCAAACCCACCAGCCACTCCTCGGAAGGAATGTTGGGCAATCCTACTTCCGTAGTGATACTGCCTCGGAAACCCAAGGAGGGGTCGCTATGAGTCGGGTTTGACTCGACGGCACATAACAACAACAACAACAACAATAATTTTTATTGTGATTGCAGTGAAAGTTTAAAGAGAAAATTCATTTTCCATACAGCATTTAATACACATTTTGTCTCATGGCATTGACTGTAATTCTACACAGTGTAACAGCTCTCATCTCCCTTCCTCCCCATGGTTATTTCTTCCCTGTGTCCTTCCTTCCCATGCATTCCCACCATCCAACTTCTTGCCCCCTCAGGTTAGTTGGCTGTGGCCAAGAAGTCACCACAGCCTTGTTCCTTGTCAGCTTTACTATATACCTGGACATTCTTACATGTACAGCTATGTTTGTAGAAACATCGTCTGCCAACCCTATACATGGTCATGGGCACACTCCCCCCTGCCTAGACATACCTGATCATTCAGCCTGCCCACCCATGTACCTACCCATAGATCAGTCCTTACCATCACTGACAGCGCAGTACTGTACATGCAAAAGGGTTCATCTTTGTTGTCTGTACCTCCTGTGTACCTCTCTAGGTCTTCCTCTCTCTCAGTGGCACTGTGTGTCATTCACTTTTGGTACATTGCCCTTCCCTTCATCCAAATCAATACTTGTCTCTACCTGTCTAGCAGTGTTCCCTTCCCTCCCCTCCCATCCCTGGTAACCAACAAAGAAAGCTTCCTTCCATATATAAACCTTTCCTTGACTTTTTACAGTAGTAAACTAATACAGTATTTGTCCTTCTGTGATTGACTTACTTCACTCAGCATAATGTCCTCCAAGTTCATCCATGTTATGTGGTGTTTTGCAGATCTACATTATTCTTTAGTGTGGCACAGTATTCCATTGTGTGTATGTATCATAGTTTGCTTATCCATTCTTCTGTCGATGAGCACTCAGGTTGTTTCCACCTTTTTGCTGTTGCAAATATTGCTGCAATGAACATGGGTGTGCATTTATCTGTTCTTGTCCTGGCTCTCACTTCTTTAGGATATATACCTAGTAATGGGATTGCTGCATCAAATGGTATTTCTAATTCCAACTTCTTAAGGAATCGCCATGCTAATTTCCACAGTGATTGTATTGTTTTACAGTCCCACCAGCAGTGTATAAGAGTCCCGATCTCTTCACATCCTTGCCAGCATTTGATATTTTCTGTCTTATTGAACTTTGCTATTAGTACTGGGGTGAGATGGTATCTCATTGTTGTTTGATTTGCATCTCCCTAGTGGCTAATGAGCGTAAACATTTCTTCATGTGTTTGTTGGCTGCCTGAAAAACATTCCTTTTTTTTTTTTTTTAAATTTACCTTCCATAGAAGGCATATATATACATATACATATATGTATATATGTAAACAAACACTCAGGGAGCTCTGGTGGCATGGTGCCTAAGGCACTTGACTGATAACCAGAAGGCTGGTGGTTAAAACCCACCAGCCACTCCACAGAAGGAAGATTGGGTGATCTCCTGTAGAGATACCACCTTGAAAACCAAAGAGGGGTCGCTATGAGTTGGAATCAACTCAACAGCAGTGAGTTTGGTATATACACATACATACATATATTTCTGAGTTAGTGTCACTTTGGAATACTAAAGTTTGAGAAAACCTCTTGTTGTTGGTTACCATTGAATCAGTTCCAACTTATGATGACCCCACATGTGCAGAGTAGATCAGCTCCATAGAATTTTCAAGGCTATGACCTTTGGAAAGTGGATCACCAGGCCTATCTTCCGAGGCACCTCTGGGTGGGTTCAAACCACCAACCTTTGGCTAATACCTGGGCACATAACCGTTTGGTCTACCCAGGGACTCTTTAACCAAAAACCTAACTGTGGCTTAACACAGTTAGAAATTTATTTGTGTCATGGTAAGGTGTCTGGGGTTGGCAGCCTGTGGCGGATCTAATGGCTCAGTGATGCCACTGTGAATTTAGACTCTTTTTCTTCTTCCCTTCATCCTGTGAGCCTTGTTCTCATGCTTGTTGTCAATAGGTACTTA
>NW_006921740.1:4979820-4980323 GCF_000298275.1 Orycteropus afer afer
GGATTGCACAACCTTCCTTCCGAGGAGTGGCTGGTGGGTTTGAACCGCCAGCCATCTGGTTAGCAGGCAAGTGTCTTAGCCACTATGCTACCAGAACTGAATCTGGCCACTTTAAAAAACTTCCTTTGAAGCTCCACCCAGTGACTTCTACTTACATCTCATTGGCCAGAAATGGATCATGGCCATGCTTAGCGGAAAAGGAGTCTGGAAAAGTGTTTAGATTTTTAACATCTATAGGAAGGCAAGGGAGAAGTAGACTGTGAGTGACATCTGGGTAGTCAAACTGTGAAATTAATTTCAGAATATAGATTTTCCCTTAATTATTTTTCTTCTTAGGAAAAAAAACCTGTTCTGGAGCACTGTATTTCAGACTGTATTGTGAGACTTGTTGTTGTTGTTGTTATATGCCATCGAGTCGGCCCCGACTCATTAGAGACCCATAAAATCAATCTAGATTTTAAAAAATGAAGTAGAGCAAAATAGAATAGAAAATATCAGAATGT
>NW_006921740.1:4980423-4985983 GCF_000298275.1 Orycteropus afer afer
TATATATATATATATATATGGATCTCTGGTGGTATAGTGGATAAGGCACTTGGCTACTAACTGGAAGGTCAGTGGTTCAGACCCACCAGATGCTCTGTGGAGAGAAGATGGGGTGATCTACTTCTGTAAAGACTTATAGCCTCAGAAACCCAGTGGTGGCCACTATGAGTCTGAATGGACTCAATGGCAGTAAGTTTGTATATATATATACATATGTATGTATACATATATGAATGTGTATATGCATATATATATATATATATATATATATATGTATGTAATATGAGTATATTTGTATGTGTTTATACAGTATGTGCAAGGAGCTCTGGTGGCCTAGTACGTAAGGCATTTGACTGCTAACCCAAAGGGGGTTGCTATGAGTTGGAATCAACTCATTGGCAGTGAGTTTGGTTTCTTTGGTTATATAGTATGTGCATACTGGCTCACAATGTGAAGTGTTTCTTCTCTGTATGTTGCAGTCAAAAAAGTTTGAGAGCCACTGTTCTAGAGAGTCATTGATTTTATGGGTATTTATTTATTATTACCAGGAGCTCTGGTGATGTAGTGGTTAAGGCATTTGGTTGCTAACCAAAGGTTGGTGATTTGAACCCACCAACTGCTCCACAGAAGAAAGATGAGGCAGTCTGCTTCTGTAAAGATTTACCACCTTGGAAACCTAGTGGGGGTTGCTATGGGTCAGAATGGACTTGATGGCAGTGAGTTTGGTTGGTTTATTCTTGGTAGAAACAAAGTGATTTCAAACCTGGCAAATTATTTGATATTAATATAATTAGGAATAACCAAAATGAACCAAACTCACTGCCATTGAGTCGATTCCAACTCATAGCAACCCCGTTTGGGTTTTTGAGGCAGTAAATCTTTAGGAAGTAGATTTCCCAGTCTTCTTTCCATGGAGTGGCTGGTGGGTTTGAACCGCCAGCCTTCTGGTTAGTAGTCAAATGCCTTAGCCACTACGCCACCAGAGCTCCCTATAATTAGGAATAGCAAAGTTAATTGTTTTCATTCACCACTGCTCTGTGTCTCTGGGCAGCATTCTGTTTTACAGATGGGATTTTATAGTCATTAGAATCCTGAAGTCACTGCTGAGGATACGGTGACCCATTTTCAGAATCAAAAAGATCAGCTAATCTGTCTCCTTGCCAGTCAGTTAGGTGTTTGCCACTGCTTGTTTTCTTTGCCAACACTCTTAAATAATTGCTTTACTAACAAGCTTAGTCACCTTCTCTGTGTGATAATAAGCTGTACCAGTCCTGTGTGGTAGGAAATTATAAGAAGTATTCTCATGTGCATATGTAGCTTTTATCAAATGTACTTAAGTGACACAGCTCTTGCTCTTTGACACAGCAAGGGTAGCACTGATGTTTTAATTTCAGAGTATGGGAAAGGGAACTTCTGTGAAAAATAAAAATAAATGGAACATATTTTATCTAGAGCAGGCTAGACCCTTTACACAGCCGATATAGGCATTGTTTTCATTTCTGTGGGGTGGCCATTGTTGTCTTCATTTTATATGGTCAAAGTAAGTAATGGAGATGTAATTCAATCCCAAGTCCTTCTAATGCCACTTTGTACTACACTTTGGTGATTGTTTAAGAAATTATAATAGTCTGTTACCTATATATTAACTAGAATGAAAAAAAAATAATATGATCATTGCCACCAGACAAAAGGGAAAAGAAGTTATAATGGGATCTTTATTAATAGTAGATTTATTTAAAGGACTGGAGAGTCATATACTTTGGTCAGCAATTCACATTCTTATCAACCAGTTTGTCAAATAGTCAGGAACCCTGGTGGTGCAGTGGTTAAGTTTGAAAGGTCAGTGTTTTGAACCTACCAGCCACTCTGGAAGAAAGATGTGGCAGTCTTGGAAACCCTACAAATCAATTCTACTCTGTTCTATAGGGTCGCTATGAATCAGAATAGACTCAGTGGTAACAGATTTATTATGAGTCGGAATCAACGTGGTGACAACGAACAACAGTATTCTAAGTTAATGTATGCGATGAAAAAATAAGTTCCATGATGCATCTTCTATTTTGCTTTTTTCAAGTGACTGAATTTTTTATTCTAAAGTTATTGGTCCATAAAAGCAGCCATACTTTATGATGTTGAACCTCTACTAAAACAAAAAGGAGCCCTGATGGTGCAACAGTTTGGTGCTTGGCTGCTAACTGGATGGTTGATGAATCATAACCCTCCTCACCCCACCCCTCTGCGGCTTCATGGGTGAGAGATCTGGTGATCTGCTCCTATAAAGATTACAGCCTAGGAAACCCTAAGGGGCACTTCTAGTTCTATTCTGTCATATGGGGTCACTATGAGTAGAAAGCAAGTTGACAGCATCTGACAACAATTGAAACAAAGTCAGTCCTTTATAAAACTGGTTTCTATACAACTGACAGACTTTCATCATTAATGATATGGTGGGTACATATGTCATGTCATTATGGTAAAGTGTGATAAAGTATATCAACCATAGGTTTGTCATCAGCTGAAGCAGAAGCGACCTCAGCTCATCTACCCGCCTTCCTTACTTCACAGTCCATATGATCCCTTTTCCCTTCTAAAAGCTCTGAGTTCCTTTGTTCATCCATTCACTTGGGAGCATCTGCATATAGTGTGCTAAGTTCTGGGTTGGATTCTGTGGGTACAGTGATGAATATGACACTTTTTTTTTTTTTTTTACTTCAGGGTGTTATAAATCTATAGGAAAAAACAGCCACACATACTGCTAACTATAATGCAGTTTAGTAAGTGTAATAATGAAGGCATGAACTATGAGAGCTTTGAGGGAATGGGTTAATTCTACCTAGATACTTTCATCATCCATTATTGTTATGAATGATCAGGAAACTAGGGTTTGGGATTTTGTTTTATTTTTGTTGAGTACTGTCTTGGTTCTCCAGTGCTGCTATAACAGAAATACCACAAGTGAATGGCTTTAACAAACAGGATTTTTTTTTTTTCTTACAGTTTAGGAGGCTAGAAGTCTGAGTTTAAAGTGCCAGCTCTAGGGGCACTTGACCTTGGGCTTCAGCTTTGCCTCCTGTGCCAGGTCCATTGGGCCTGGAGGCTTTTTCTGACTCACACAGCTGCTGGCTGCTGAGGCTGATGAACTCAAGATCAACAGGTAAAATGATATAATCCCAAGATTGGCAGGCAACATGGCAGGCCACTAGTTCAAGGCCAGGAACAATCCCAAGATCGTCAGGCAACACAGCAGGCCAAGGCTTGCCAAATGCAGGGTCCAAATGTGCCAAAAGCTGGAGACCTTTCTCAAAACTTCTCTTTATATACTGGAAGCAGGCCACACCCCAAAGGCCGCTACTTAGCTGCTCACTGCAGATTCCATCATGGAGTTGACTGCTGTAATAGTTGGAGCTGTGTGTCAACTTGGCTGGACCCCAGTTGTGGGTGGTTGTTCCCATGATGGGATCAGATGACTGAGTTCTGAGTGGCCGGTCTGCCCAAGGGGAGTTTCCCTAGGGGTGTGGCCTGCTTGCAATGATATTCCAAGGACAATCTGGAAGAACGGCATTCCGAACTACAGACTTCCTTGAGTGAGCGGCTCACCGCTCGCCCTGGAGGTCTCGGATTCATCTTTTATTGGAAACAACAACCAATATACTGCATGCCAGCTTGAATCTCTCGGCTCCGCTGTGCTTGTGGGAACCGTGGCGGCTGCAAGCCCCATCTCCTCCAGAGACGGACTTTGCGGCTTGGACTTGTCCGCTGTGCTTATGGGAACCAAGGCGGCTGCAAGCCCCACCTCCTCCAGAGACAGACTTTTCAGCTTGGACTTGTTGGCTTCTATACGCTTGTGAGCCATTTACCTAAGATAAATCTCTCTCTCTCTAAATATATATATATATACCTTGCTGGATTTTTTTTTTGTGTTTCTCTAGAGAACCCAATCTAACACAACTGCCAAGCTCAATATGGGGAGTAACTACATCCAGCTGCCCAGCCATGCAAAACCATGGCCCAGCCAAGTTGACACACAACCTCAAGTACCACAGATACTTAGTTTAGAATGATTAAGGTAGAAAAGGATCAAAGGTAACAGTTTGTTACTTAATGTCAACAGGTAGAAAATACAAGGGTCCAGTTTTCTTCAGCTGAGAAGTTGAGTCCTTTTATATAATGGAAATTATATGTACGTTGTCAGAGAAGGCCTTCAGTCTATTTTACTGTACCCATTGCTTTCGAGTCCATTCTGACTCAGAGACCCTATAGGACAGAGTAGAATTGCATCATAGGGTTTTCAAGGATGTAAATCTTTAAGGAAGCTGATTGCTTTATCTTTGTCCTGTGGATTTGAACTGCCAGCCTTTTGGTTGGCAGCCAAGCACTTAACCACTGCCCTACCGGGGCTCTTTTATTTTATTATAGCAAACCATATTTTACTCTTAACAAAGTACTCTTTATATGGGTCATCCATTGAAAGATGAAAACAGATTTTTAAAACATACAGAACAAGACAGGCAGTATTTATTAAGTTCATTGTGCTTGATTCTGTAAGGGATTCATCATTGCCTTCATCATAGTAGCTAACATTTGTAAAGTGTTTTCTCTCTTCTAGACACTTAGTAAGCACTTCACATGCATTATCTTACCTAATTCTCACACAAACCATCCATGTTAGTT
This sequence comes from Orycteropus afer afer, assembly GCF_000298275.1. Taxonomy (NCBI): domain Eukaryota; kingdom Metazoa; phylum Chordata; class Mammalia; order Tubulidentata; family Orycteropodidae; genus Orycteropus; species Orycteropus afer. The sequence continues at coordinate 4,985,095 of NW_006921740.1, forward strand.
ACTATGATATCCCTATTATATAAATAAGGAAACTGAGGCTCAAAGAGATTATATACTTGCTCATGGTCACCAAGCTCTTGATTAGCAGAGTGAGGACTGTCTGTCTCCAAAGCTCATGCTCTTCAGTGTACTGGATAAAAGCAAGGCTTTGAATACACAATGTCTTGCTCAGTCATGGCTGACCAAGTGAAATTGGAATGGACCTGAATTTGTAAAATGCGGGTGAACTGGAATGATAACTAGAACAGGAAAAATTACAGGTCAGTGCCCTGCTAGAAACTTAATCTCCCTCTTAGAAAACAAAGACAGCTTGTACGTTGCATAGCAACCAAATCTCTTTACCAGCAGAGTGGGAAACAGTGGTGCCCTGGCAGCTAACTACCCCACTTTGAATGTATGTCACTCTTCACAGTCCTGGCAATAATCCAGTCTCCCGCATCAGGCTTCTCAGCGGTTTCCCTTTACCTCTTCTAAGTCCCCCATTCCTGGACTTCAGCCTGTAATTATTCCTGTTTGGGTTATTATTCCGCTACACCCACATTTTGTACATTCAGGTCTGTTCCAGTTTCACTTTGTCAACCATGACTGAACTGGTTTAAACTGGTTCAAAGCCCTGGAGAAAAGCAGTAAAAGGTAAGGACTTGAAGTTTAGGAAATTTTATACTCTTTTATGACAAAGTAAATATTTAAAGAGTAATGCAAAACTGTATGTAATCCTTCTGGGGAAGATGGCGGACTAGATAGAAGGACTGCACAGACCCTCTTCAACAAAGAAAAGGAAAACCAATTGACACAGACACAGAAGTTATTCTTGGACCCCTGAGCCTGGAAGAGAAGGATTCAGAAGTAGACTAAACCCCAACTAGCAGAAGAATTTGCGTGAAAATAC
>NW_006921740.1:4993928-5039077 GCF_000298275.1 Orycteropus afer afer
GTGGTCAATGACATGAGACAAAGTATATGTGAACTGCTGTATCGAGAGTGAATTTGCTCTGTAAATCTTCACCCAAATCTAAATAAAATAAAATTTAAAAAAAAACAAAACTGTAAGTAATCAAGTCTCATTCTTGGTCCTTTCTACTTAAACATGCTGTCCCTAGTAAATATCATCTAATCCCATGTTTTCACTCCCCATCTCTCAGCAGATGACTTCTAAAACTCTCTCACTAAGCCTCACCCATCTTAGGACTCCAAACCTGCTTTTCTGTCTTCTACTGGACATCTGCATATACTTGTCCCTTGTTGTTAGGTGCCATCGGGTTGGCTCTGACTTACTGAGACCCCGTGTACAGCAGAAGGAATCACTGCCTGATCTGCACATTTTCTCCATTTATCATGATGTTACTTATTGGTCCAGTTGTGAGGATTTTTGTTTAATTTATGTTGAGGTGTAAGCCATACTGTAGTCTTTGATATTCATCAGTAAGTGCTTCAAGTCATCTTCACTTTCAGCAAGTAAGGTTGTGTTATTTGTATATTGTGGATTGTGAATGAGTCTTCCTCCAGTCATGATGCTGCGTTCTTCCTCATATAGTCTTGCTTCTCAGATTATTTGCTCAGCATACAGATGGAATGAGTATGGCGAAAGGGTATAGTCCTGATGTACGCCCTTCCTGATTTTAAACCATGCAGTATCCCCCTGTTCTCTTCGAATGACAGCCTCCTGGTCTATGTACAGGTTCTTCATGAGCACAATTAAGTGTTTCGGAATTCTGTTCTTCCCAATGTTATTCATAATTTGTTATGATCCACACAGTCCAATGCCTTTGCATAGTCAATAAAACACACGTAAACATTTTCCTGGTATTCTTTATTTTCAGCCAAGATCCATTTCACATCAGCAGTGATATCCCTTCTTCCATGTCCTCTCCTGAATCCAGCTTGAATTTCTGGAAGTTATCCCTTAGGCATCTTATAAAAACATGTTGAAAGAGAAACTCAGGAGCTTCTCATTCTTATCTGCTCATCTTCCCCTTTCCATAATTGGTTAATGACACCACTTTGCTCTTCTCCCCAGGAAAATTATTTGTTCCCCTACATTTCTTCTACCATCGCCAATCAAGCCCTGTCAATTTGGTCCCAAAAAAATCTCTCCTGAATTTCCTCTCCTCTTTCCACCCCCAGTTTCACTGCACAGGTACATATCCTCATCACCTCCCAGTGTTCAGTGTTACACTAGTCTCCTAATTGATCTCCTTGTCTCTAAGCTGACTCCACGCTAACTTTCTAATTTCAATGTCACCAGTCATTTATTTCTACCATTCAGATTTTTATGATGTAGACATGAGGTCAGTTTAATAGATGTAGACATGAGATCAGGAAGATGAAACTAGTGAAAACAATCAGGCTGCTTAGATGTGAAGAAAATGCCAGTGCTTAATTGGCTTTCACGGGTTTTATTTAATTCTGACATACACATCAGAATTCTTCCTTGGTTTCCAAGTAGTTGAGTTTTGGAGCTTACTTTGAGTTGCTTCTTTTTGCTCTTGTAACACTTTGCACATGTCTCTATTATCCCACTGTTCACATTTTTTATAATTGTTTGTTTATATTTATCATTCTCTTGAATAGCAGAGACTCTGATCCTATATATATGTGAAGCCCAAGCAACAGCAAGCACCATACCAGGCCCAGAGCAAACATTTACTTATGTTTATTGAGTAAGTGAATGATCCACATAATTTTAAAATCTAAAATTAACCACAAATATGGTAGAAAACATAGTTTAATTTTCTAAGAAGTTACCGCATTATTAGTTAAGTAGCTGGTCAAATAACTTTATGAAATCTTACCTTTCTTCACATCAATCCACACAATAAAAGTTGTTGAGTCTCAGAATATACAATATAGCTGTTGAAATCTCTTGAGAGGCTGCTCATAACCTACTACACAAATGTTCTCTCAATTCCATGATTCTAAAGTTCCGGTCTATGAAGTTTACTTAAACAACCAACCAACCCACTGCCATTGAGTGGATTCTGACTTAGTGACTCCCATTGGAAGTCTAAGGCTGTAAATCTTTAGGGAAGTAGATTGTCTCATCTTCCTCCCGCAGAACAGCTGGTGGGTTTGAACTGCCAACCTTCTGGTTAGCAGCCAAATGCTTTAGCCACTACATGACCAGAGCCCCTTTTCTTACTTAAAAAACCCACTGCCATTAAGTGGATTCTGACTCACAGTGACTCCCATCAGGTTTCCAAGCCTGTAAATCTCTACGGAAGTAGATTGCCTCATCTTCCTCCCGTGGAGTGGCTGGTGAGTTTGAACTGCTTACCTTGGGTTAGCAGCCGAATAATGCCTTAACCACAGCACTGCCAGAGCTCCTTTTTTCTTACCTAAAGGATTTTAAAATCTGATGTGAAATTTAAGACAGGGAGTATGTCATAGTAACTAGAAGACTGAAATCTGTAGCATTAATGCCAGCAATTAAAAATTTAGATCTTGATTTTATGTTTCTTATGTGAAAGGCATTTGTATATTTGATTTGAGGTTCCCTGCCCTTTCAAAGGGAGCTCTGGTAGCATATTGACATGTGATGTCACAAAATAATATGCCAATTTCTCAGTTTTTGCATTTCACAGCCAGAACATCGCACCAGTCAACACTACTAGTTCTGACAATTACCATCAAGTTTTTTTTTTTTTTTAATGTTTGTTGTTGTTGTTCTGTGCCGTCGAGTCGGACCTGACTCATAGCGACCCCTCCTTGGGTTTCTGAGGCAGTATCACTATGGAAGTAGATTGCCCCGTCTTCCTTCCAAAATGTATTAACTAATAATTAATCTCGAAACAGAAGGATATCAAACAAAGACAGTATATTTCTCCTGGAATGGGTCATTTTTGACACTCTCTCCTCTCTACTCCAAAATTATTTTGGGTAATAATCATTTAAGATCTGTAGTAATCATAATTTTAAAACTACAAGTAAACATCTTTGTGGTATTCTTTGCTTTCAGCCAAGAGCCATCTGATATCAGTAAAGATATCCTTCGTTCCATATCCTCTTCCGAATCCAGCTTGTGTTTCTGGAAGTTCCCTGTCAATATACAGCTGCAACCATTTTTGAATTAACTTCAGCAAAATTTTACTATGCATGTGATATTAATGGTATTCAATAATTTCCACATTCTATTGGATCACCTTTCTTTGGAGTAGGGACAAATATGGATCTCTTCCAGTCAGTTGGCCAGGTAGCTGTTTTTCAGATTTCTTGACATGGATGAGTAAGTGCCTCCAGCATGGCATCCGTTTGTTGAAACATCTCAATGGGTATTCTGTCAGTTCCTGGAGCCTTGTTTTCCACCAGTTCCTTCAGTGCAGCGTCAACTTCTTCCTTCAGTACCACTGGTTCTTGATCATGTGCTACTTCCTTAAATAATTGAACATCAACTAATTTTTTTTTTTGTACAGTGCCTCTGTGTATTCCTTCCAACTTCTCTTGATGCTTCCTGCATCATTCAATATTTTGCTCATAGAATCTTTCAATATTGCAACTTGAGGCTTGAATTTTTATCTTCAATTCTTTCGGCTTTAGAAATGCTGAGTGTGTCCTTCCCTTTTGGTTTTCTAACTCCAGGTACTTGAACATTTCATTATAGTAATTAACTTTGTCTTCTCGAGCTGCTCTTTTGAAATCTTCTGTTCAGCTCTTTTATCTTGTTATTTCTTCCATTTGCTTTAGCTATTGTCTGTTGAAGGGCAAGCTTCAGAGTCTCTTCTGACATCCATTTTGGTCTTTTCTTCCTTTCCTGTGTTTTTAGTGACCTTTTGCTTTCTTCATGGATGATGTTCTTGATGTCATCCTGCAATTTGTCTGGTTTTCAGTCATTGATGTTCAGTGTGTTGCATCTGTTCATAAAATGGTCTCAAATTAGGAGGGATATAATCAAGGTCATATTTTGGCTCTCATAGACTTGTTTTAATTGTCTTAAGCTTCAATTTGAACTTGCATATGAGCAGTTGATGGTCTGTTCCACAGTCAGCTCCTGGCCTTTTTTGGCTAAAGGTATTGAGCTTCTCCATTGGCTATTTCCACAGATGTAGTTGATCTGATTCCTGTGTATTTTATCTGGTACAGTCCATCTGTATAGCTTTATGTTGTTGAAAGGAGGTATTTGCAATGAGTAAGTCATTGGTCTTGCAAAATTCCATCATGCTCTCTCTGGCACCATTTCTGTACCAAGACCACATTTTCCAACTACTGCTGAGATTCTTCATTGTCCAAGTTTTGCATTCCAGTCACCAGTGATAATCAGCACATCTTGATTGCAAGTTTGGTCAATTTCAGACTGCAGAAGTTGGTAAAAATCTTCAATTTCCTCATCTTTGGCTTTGGTGGTTGGTGTGTAAATTTGAATAATAGTCATATTAACTGGCTTTACTTGTAGGCGTATGGATGTTATCCTATCACTGACAGCATTGTACTTCAGGATTGATCTTGAAACATTCTTTGTGATGATGAATGTGACACCATTCCTCTTTAATTTGTTCTTCCTGGCATAGTAGATCATATGGTTGTCTGATTCAAAATGGCAAAACAGTCCATTTCAGCTCACTAATACCTAGGATATTGATCTTTATGCATTCCATTTCATTTTTGACAACTTCCAATTTGCCTATATTTGTACTTCGTACATTCTGTGTTCCAGGTATTATTAATTATTTTAAATATTTCAATGATTATTGACTATGCAAAGGCATTTGATTGTGTGGATCTTGACAAATTATGGATAACTTTGAGAAGAATGGGAATTCCAGAACACTTCATTGTACTCATGAGAAACCTGTACATAGATCAGGAGGCTGTCATAGAACAGAACAGGGGGATACTACATGGTTTAAAACCAGGGAGGGTGTGTGTCAGGGTTGTATCTTTTCACCATACTTATTCCATCTGTATGCTGAGCAAATAATCCGAGAACCTGGACTGAGGAAGAACATGGCATCAGGATTGGAGGAAGACACTTTAACAACCTGTGATATGCAGACAACAAAACCTTGCTTGCTAAAAGTGAAGATGACTTGAAACACTTACTGTTGAAGATTAAAGACTACAGTCTGCAATGTGGATTACACTTCAACATAAAGAAAACAAAATCCTCACAACTGCACCAATAAGCAGCTTCCTGGTAAATGAAGAAAAGATGGAAGTTGTCAAAGATTTCGTATTACTTGGATCCACAATCAACAGCAGTGGAAGGAACAGTCAAGAAATCACATGTTGTATTGCAGTGGGCAAATCTTTAAAGTTCTGAAGAACAAAGATGTCTCTTTGAAGACTAAGGTCTCCCTAACTCAAGCCATGTTCTTTTCAGTTGCCTCATCTGCACTCAAGTCATGGTCTTTTCAGTTGCCTCATATGCATTTGAAAGCTGGACAGTGAGTAAGGAAGACCAAAGAAATGTTGATGCTTTTGAGTTGTGGTGTTGGTGAAGAATACTGAAAGTACCTTGGACTGTCCTGGAGGAAGTACAGCAGAATGGTCCTTGGAAGTGAGAGTGACCAGACATTGTCTCACCTACTTTGGTCATGTGGTCAGAAAGGATCATTCCCTGGAGAATGATATCATGCTTGGTAAAGTGGAGGTTCAGTGAAAAAAGGGAAGACCCTCAACAAGATGGACTGACATAGTGGCTGCGACAGTGGGCTCAGGTATAGCAAGGATTGTGAGGCTGGCACAGGACTGGGCAGTGTTTTGTTCTGTTGTACATAAGGTTGCTTTGAGTTGACACCTAACAACAACAACAACACAACAGTAATCATAATGTTTATTATTCTTTCTTTAGTTTTAAAACAAACAAAAGCAATCATAATTTCAGTTTTAAGATACTATTCAAATTTGGTAAAATATTCCCTTTATGAAATAAACTTTGCATTTACCAAACAAAAATATTACCCTTTGCAATTTGCACTGATTGTTTCACTGTTTCCATTTAAGTTGCAAAAAAGAAAAGAAAAGAAAATGGAAATGGTCGCATAAAATGACAGAATTGAAGTACAAGCAGTCCCTGGTTATGAACATCTGACTTACTACAAACTGTAGTTAGGAACCAATCCCTGTTAAGCCTATTATATTAAAAATTCTAGGTACATACAGTGGTTTGTAATAACAAATAGGTGCTACTTTGCAACATGCATCAAAACATTATTACCATATTATTATGTTAAAGATGTTTTGTTGTATCTGGAATTATTTCTTTACTATTTTTTATGCATAGACAAGTGCACTATATATAGCCATATACTAAGACATTTGACTATCTAACTTTAGATACGAAACATACCTAACTGTTTCAACTTAACATGCAAATTTGACTTACAGACAGAGAAAAGGAACTCTTTGTAATCCAGGGACTGCCTGCAACTAAACTTCTTTCTCCTCGTATTTCCAATCACTAAGCTATCCTTGTTTATTATCCTGTTTAAATACAAGACTCTGTGGCATCACAGGGGTTTCTCAGACTACAAGTATAAAGCCAGAGTGAATGATTCTGAACAGTTACAAACTCTGAAAATGGATCCATGGAGCTGAACCTACTTTTCTTTTCACAAATGTCTGAAAGAACATTCTCCAAATCAGCTTCCCAGTAGAAAAATGCTTATTGAAGATCCAGAATTTTAAAATCTGTTGATTTGAAGCTGACATATATATGTATTATTAAAATTCAACATCGACTGCAGTAATTAGTTCTTTTTTTTTTGGGTTTTTTTTTTTTTTATTAGGATTTGGGTGAAGATTTACAGAGTAAATTCACTTTTCATACAGCAGTTCACATATACTTAGTCTCATGTCATTGACCAAAATTTACAATGCAGCAGCTCCCCTCCCACTTCCTCCCCATAGTTACCTCCTCCCAGTGTCCATCCCTTCATGCTCTTCGAGAGGCCCATTGTCTGCCAACCCTGTATATGATCTTGGATACACTCTCCATTTAGACATACATAATTGTTTAGCTTGTTCACCCATCTATCCGTCCCTATACCCATGTTTGCTTTCATTGACAACTCAGTATTGTATTTACAAAGGGGTTCATATTTGTCGTTTGTACTGCCCATGTAACTCTCTCTGTCTTTCTCATCCTCAATGCTGCCATAGTAATTAGTTCTTACACCAACCAAAGATTTTTTTGGGGAGGAATATTTTATCACAGACATTGCTTAACATTGCCAGTGCATGGTGATAATAAAAAGCAGACTGACTTTTAGTGACTTCGATATTTTTTAATTCCCTACAGACAATAATATATCCCCTTACTGCCTATACCTGGGGCAGATGGTTTCACTGCCCTGTTGTTGATATGCTACTGATCAAAGTGCCCTGAGTTCTTTTCTTATTTCTCTTTCATATTTCCATGCTTTGTAACCTACACTGATACACGTTTATGCATTATGCATTCTCCTTAGGTGGATTCTGACCTCTTTCCTGGATTCACTTATCTCACGCTGCCTCCAAAAGAAATGCAGCCTTCTCTTTCCCTTCTTTTCTGACCTTCATTCTCTGTCCTCAATACTATCAGCTATTTCACCGTTCACTTTCAGAGAAGAGGTAGGAAGTTCTCCTTATTTATTGTGCTTTACTTTCTATTGTGTTTCACACTTTCAGCAGAAGAAACAGCTATTGGTATATTAGCTTGATTTGCATTTTCTAGTCCTGCTTATGGTGTGACCTTATATCCACAGATGAATATCATTGATGTATTGCCTGAAGATAAAATGCCTTTCCAAATAAATTGGTTCACTAAAGAGCAACTGGAGTGATGTCTTGATAATTCTGCATCTTCTTATCTTTTTTGTCAATTAATATGAAGGATCATAATGTTTCCTCAGATTGTTATAAGCATAGATATGTCACAGCCAAATGCCACATTCATTAAACTTTAGGAAATCTGGAATGTCATTTCCATTTCAGCTGTAAGATGTTTAGCAGTTATCGATCGAGAAGTGTTTTATGGGGAGGTGCAATGACAGTAGGGTATAACTCATAGATATCTTTTTAATATGCCTAAGGATGAATGTTAATAATAATAGATAACCTTTGTTAAGTGCTTACTATGTGTAAGATACTCTTGTAGGTACTTCACTTTGATCTTGTGAGGTGGTTGTTAGATCGAGTAGGTTCCAATTCATAGACCAAAACACTGCCTTGTCCTGCCTGTGCCATCCTCAAAATTGTTGCTATGTTTGAGACCATTGTTGAAGCCACTGGGTCAGTCCATCTTATTAGGGGTCTGCCTCTTTTTTGCTGACCTTGTCGTCTTGCACGTATGATATCTTTCTCCAGGGAATGATACCTTTTCATTAACGTGTCCAATGTACATGATCCAAAGTCTCATCATCCTCCTGTGTAAGGATCATTCTGGTTGTACTTCTTCCAAGACAGATTTGTTTGTTCTTCTGAAAGTCCATGGTACATTCAATATGCTTTGCCCATACCATAATTCAAAGGCATCAGTTCTTCTTTGGTCTTCCATATTCACTGTCCAGCTTTAATATGCATATGAGGCTATTGTAAATGGCTTGGGTCAGGTACACTTTAGTCCTCAAAATGACATCTTTATTTTGTTGTTTTTGTTGTTATGTGCCATTGAGTCAGCCCCGACTCATAGCGACCCCTCCTTGGGTTTCTGAGGTGGTATCACTACGGAAGTAGATTGCCAAACTTTCCTTCCAAGGAGCGGCTGTTGGGTTTGAACCACCAGCCTTCCGGTTAGCAGTCAAGTGCCTTATGCACTATGATATAGAGCTCCTATCTTTATTTTAGGTACTCTTTATTATTCTCATTTTATAGATGAGGAAGACACTGATGCTTAGAGGGGACAAGCAGTTTGCCCCAGATCACATAGCTAGTAGGTAATAGCCCGTCATTGCATGAGCCCTCATTTCATGAGCCCATCATCGCAGCCACGTTGTCAGTCCATCTTGTTGAGGCTCAAGGACAGCAAGGATTGTGAGGATGGCTCAGGACTGGGCAAAGTTTTGTTCTGTTGTACATAGGGTTGCTTTGAATTGGAATCAACTCAACAGCACCTAGCAACAACAACAAATAGGTGACAGAGCTATGATTCTAATCCAGGCAATCTGGCTTCAGAGACCACACTTTTAACCTCTAGGGAATCACCAAGTTCTAGAGGCATCTGAGCCTAGCAGGCATTTGGTAAACATTTACTGAAATAAAATCAGCTATACCTGGTGTGGGACTGGGTAATGTTTCATTCTCTTGTAAGTGAGGTTGCTGTGAGTCAGAGCCAACTTGACAGTATGTAACAACATACCTAAGTTCAGAATTGTACCAACCACAAATCCCAAATAACCAGCATTTGTCCATTCTTATAAGTAGATGGCACCCAAGAAGAACAATAATAATTAATAGCGTTTCCCTACTTGAAAAAATATTTTTAATAATAGAAATTACCAAGCACATACAAATGTACCAAAAAAAAAAAAAACAAACCCAAACTCATTGCCGTTGAGTTGTTTCCAACTCATAGCGATCCCTCCTTGGGTTTCTGAGTCAATATCTCTATGGAAGTAGATTGCCCAGTCTTCCTTCTGAGGAGTGGCTGATGGGTTTGAACTGCCAGCCTTCTGGTTAGCAGTTGAATGCCTTAGGCACTGTGCGACCAGTAGAGAGGATGTACAATGAGCCCTTGCAGATCCCCAGATCCAACAGTTACCAGTGCATAACCAAATATTGTTTTATCTGTATTCCCACACTACCACCCTTGCTAGAATATTTTAAAGAACATTTCAGACATCATATTCATCTGTAAATTCTTTAGTATGTATGTTATTAGATAAATACTATTTAAAAATGTAGTCCCAATCACATGATATCACCCAACAAATGAACAGTAATTAATTAATATCATCTAATATGTAGTTAGTGTCCAAATTTTCCTGATATTTTATAAATGACTTTTTGTAGTTGGTTAATTTTAATAAGGATCTAAGTAAGGTTCTTAAACTGAATTCCATAAACATTCCACTTTCCTTTTTTTGCTTATAATTTATTGAAAAAAAATATTTATTTGTCTTGCAGAATTTTCTCTCATAGATCCTGGATGGTTGTAGAAGGTTGAATGAACAGTATTTTTAGTTTCCCCATTCTGTAAGGCTTTTTTCCCCTGTCAGTTGACTTAAAATTTACCTCCTCTGTTGTCTAAGAAATGGACTTGTAGACTGTTCAGTTTACAATTTTTTACTTAGAAATTATCTTAGCTAGTAGTTCTGTGGGAGTTCTGGTGGCGTAGTGCCTAAGGCATGTGACTGCTAACCAGAAGGTTGGCGGTTCAAATCCACCAGCCACTCCTCAGAAGGAAGACTGGGTAATCTACTTCTGTAGTGATACCACTATGAGTTGCATCCGACTTGACGGCAGTGAGGTTTTTTTTTTTCTTCTTTACCTTTACTGAGCCTCAGCCCATTTTGAAAATATGATGAAAGGAGATTCTAGCTCTAGAAAAATATTGATACTCAAAAAATGTTTACAAACAATTTTAGAGGCCATCTAAATGCCAATCATGTCTATGAAATCCACCTTGTTCACCCTTGCTGTGTTGCGCACCCACCATTTTATGGCATATAAGGAAGCTTGGGCTCACGAGGATTTGGGTGCCTTCTATAACATTACAAACTAGCAGAACCAAGACTGTTGTTGTTGTTATGTGCTGTTGAGTCAGACTCAACTCATAGCGACCCCTCCTTGGGTTTCCGAGGCAGTATCACTAGGGAAGTAGATTGCTCCATCTTCCTTCCGAGGAGTGGCTGGTGGGTTTGAACCACCAGCCTTCTGGTTAGCAGTCAAGTGCCTTAGACACTATGCTACCACAGCTCCCAGAGCCAAGACTAGAGCCTAATTTTTTTTTTCAATTTTATTTAAAAAAAAAAAAAAAAAAGGATATTCCTCATTTATATCTCACAGTAAGTTCTGGAATGCAGAGAGAAAAAGACCTTCAAATGAAAAGAATAGCTTTGTGGAAGTGAGGAGAGGAATAGATTTTTATTACAAACAAGGATCTATGGAAGCAGGGCATCTGAGTTTTCCAGTTTAAACAGACTGCAATTCTTTGTTCTTGAAATTGTTTTTCCAGAATTCCTTTTGCTCTCTCTCTTCCACCCTAATATTTAGCACTTAAAGTGACTGATATTTTTTGGAGGTAGAGGACAAACAAGATATTTTGGGAAGTGAATAGATTATAGAACTTTTCTACCTATGAATGGGAGCTTTTCCTATTGTATAGCACTTGTTATCTTAGAATCTCATAAGATAGATATCTGCGTGTGCATGGAGGGCTTTATGAAATACTATCAGATCATCTGATGTCTTCTACTGGCGTGTTTCAGTTGTGAGTGAGCCATATGCAGTTCTCTAGGATTAATGCACGGTTCTTTTCAGAGACTGTTATTCAGCACACCATTGTGACCTTCCATCTGGAAAGCCTCATTAAATCTCGGCCCTGCTCCAGAGAGCCAAAGCCAGCTCAAGGCGTCACATATTGGACCTGTCTATAGGCTTTGTTTGTGTAAAGGGACACTTCTATTACATTATCCTTGGTATCACAATAGGCAGAAGAGGAAAATGGTACGATTTTTTCTGTATCATTTCCTTGTAGTGGAAGAGACTGATTGAAGTTCAGACTGGCATAAGAATTTGAGTGAAATAAAGTGGAGGTTGTCACCATGTCCCATTTTATCAGTATTTCCTAATGTACGTGTGTGATGGAGGGACTGAAAGTTAAGAAATAATCCTTGAAAAATATAGGCTGATTAAAATGTAAGTGAACCAGGAAATGATTTTGACCCAAACTGTCTGGACTAAGAGTCTGTATAATAATGAATAACTTTAACTTACTGCTTTTTACGTTTAATAATAAGATATCATGCTTGTTAAAACAGAGGGCCACCGAAAAAGAGGAAGACCCTTAACAAGATGGATTGACACAGTGGCTGTGACAGTGGACCCAAACATAGCAATGATTGTGAGGACGGTGCAGGGCCAGGCAGTGTTTTGTTCTATTGTACATAAGGTCGCTGTGAGTCGGAACTGACCTCAGGGCACCTAACAACAACATGATGTTAATGAGGCAGGATCAGAGGCAGTTCTGTTAATGAGGCAGAATGCAATCTGGTGGGTTATGTTGTATCTTGAGTCAGTTTCTTTTGGGATATAAAAGGGATTAAAAAAGCAAGCAGTAATCAGAGGGACCTATTAGCACCAAGAAACAAGAGCTGGGAGTAGAGTGTGTTCTTTGGACTGACCCATGATCCCTATGCTGGGAACCTCCTAGAACCAGGAGACACATACAGAGAAAGACTTCCCCTCGAGCTGGCATTTTCAGCCTCCTAAACTGTTAACCAGAAGGCTGGCGGTTCAAATCCACCAGCCGCTCCTCGGAAGGAAGGTTGGGCAATCTACTAAGTAATACTGCCGTAGTGATACTGCCTCGGCAACCTAAGGAGGAGTCACTATGAGTCGGGTCCGACTCAGCAGCACATAACAACAACAACAACAACAAACTGTAAGCAATCTACTTCCAAAGAGATACCACCTCAAAAACCCAAGGAGGGGTCGCAATGAGTCACAATCGACTCGATGGCAATGAGTTTGGTTTGGTTAAACTGTGAGAGCTCTGGTGGCCTAGTGCCTAAGACATTTGACTGGAGGCTGAAGGTTCAAAACCACCAGCCACTTCTGGGAAGGAAGACTGGGCAATCTATATCCGTAGTGATACTGCCTCAGGAACCCAAGGAGGGGTCACTATGAGCTGGTGTCAACTCAACGGCAGTGAGTTTGTTTTTTTTTTAAAAAACTGTGAGAAAATAAATTTCTGTTCATTAAAGCCATCCCTTGTGGTATATCTCGTATAATAGCATTAGATAACTAAGATAGTAAGATATTTTTATTCCTAGCTTTTTGAAGAAGCACCATAGTGGTTGTACCATTTTTCAGTCCCACCAGCAATGTGTAAGAGTTCTAGTCTCCCCAGAACCTCACCAGCATTTGCCGTTTCCCTGTTGTTTTCTTTTTTTAAATCATTGTCATTTTGCAGGAGTGAGATAGTGTCTCATAGTAGTTTTGATGTGAATCTCTGTAGTGGCTAATGATCCTGAGCATCTTTTCCTGTATTTGTTGGCTTTCTGAATGTCCTCCTTGATGAAGTGTCTATTCGTGTTCTTTGCCTATATTTTGATTGGATTGTTTGTCTCTTTGTTATTGAGTTGTTGGTGGCATAGTGCCTAAGGCATTTGACTGCTAACCAGAAGGCTGGCGGTTCAAACCCCCCAGCCACTCCTCGGAAGGAAGGCTGGGCAATCTACTTCCATAGTGATATTGCCTCAGAAACTCAAGGAGGGGTCGCTATGAGTCGGGTCTGACTCTGTGGCAGTGTGTTTGGTTTTTTGTGTTTTTTTTGGTATATATTTTAGAGATTACATCTTTATCAGATATGTCATCGCCAAAGATTTCTTTTCCAGCCTGTAGTCTCTTGGTCTAGTCTTTTGATGAGCATAAATATTTAAATTTTAGGAGCTCGTAGTCATCTAATTTATTTGCTATTGTTCATGCATTTATTGTTTTGTTGGATAGGTTTTTTATGCTGAAAATTAGCCTTCCTAGGTTTAACTGCATGTTATCTTCCAGGAACTTCAGTTTTAGCTTTAATATTTAGGTCTTGGAGCCATTTTGAGTTAGTTTTTGTGCATGGTGTGAGATATGGATCCTGATTAGTTTTTCTGCGTATAGATACCCAGTTTTGTCAGCATCATTTTTTAAGGAGACTGTTTCTTACATTGAATGGACTTGGACCCTTTGTTGAAGATGAGTTGCCCATAGGTGGATGGATTTACTTTTGGGTTTAATTTGCTACTTTTTGTAGAGTATAAAGTATCTGTAAAGCAGATCACAGGGCTTTTACCAGGATGAACTAAATTTCCTGTTTCAATCTCTTTTTATGTGTAAAGCAGTCTTTAGCCACTGCTGGTTCAGGAATTCTTTAGCCTGATGCCTGGTCTTGTAGTTATTTTGTTGGCCAAACAGATCCTTCATTCCATCACTGTAAGTGTTTGTTGACAAAGGTGATTGGATTATTTTCTGCTGTATCAAGTTGCAGCCAGACTGGAAAGGCAATTAGGAAAGTGCTTCAATTTTAGTTTTTTGTGAAAGGTATGCATAAATAATAGTTCAAATAAGATATAATTAATAAAATTCCTTAAGTTTCTGAATCTCCCATATAAAATGGTCTCATCATAATTTCTAAAAAGTGAAGATCATATTCTGTGATAACTGGGAAAGACCTAAAGATACTTTAATATAAATAATAAACTTGGTTATATTGACTAATGTTGTTAGGACTAACTAGAAAAAGAAATATTTCTGAGGTCAAATTTCTTGAAATGGTATTTATTCTTTAATAGCCAAGAAGATATGTCAGGCAGTTTTGTAATCTGTTAATTTTTTTTTTTTTAACAGAAGTAATGAATTGTTTTACCTATCTATAAATTTTTTTCTTATAATTTTCATCACAGGTAATTAATTATCTGATTGATTTTGAAACAGAGACACATGCCTTAGGACTTTGTATGAATTGGCTTTTGGTTGTATGGATATAGATATTTAGCATAAGTAGATTTGCTGTTACTTGACAGATGGAGGCTTGTAAGGCCATAAACTGTAAAATTCCTCCTTAATGAACTGCACTGTGTGGCTGCTGCCACCAGGTGGATACTGGTGAGTAGGTTCTGGCTACATGGCCCAAACTAGAAGACATGTCAGTGATCCAGCAGTTTAAGTAACATTTGCGGAACTTACTCTGTGTCAGGCACTGTACCAGGCAGGCACTGTGCTAGGCACTAGAGGTACAAAGATGAATAAGATAGAATTCCTACTTTGAAAGAGCTTACAGTAGCATGTGAGAGGCAGACAGAAAACCAGTAAAGGAAAAGAATTATGCATATAGTGCTACAGAAACACAAAGAAAAAGTTATAGCTAACCGAGTCCATAGTGTTTCGTTCTGTTATACATAGTATCGCTATGAGTCAGAGCCAACTCGACAGCACATAACAACAGCAAACAACTCCACGGATTCTAACAACAACCACCTTGATTTTAGGGAAGGTCCCCTGGCAGGAAGTTTTATCTGAGCTGCACCTTGAACTTGACTATGAGTTAGATTACAGTGAGAATAGTCTTGCTTCTTTCCATTTAGAGAAACATGAGCTCAGGTCTTCTTGATTTCGAGAGAACATTATTTATTTGTATAATTTATGTAACATATTTTTTCTGTAAAACTCTAACCATCAGCTTAGCAAATCCCAAAACCCTAGATCTCCAATTGCTAACCAAAATAATCTATATGATAAATCTAGTAAAATGATTTACAGCAGGATTTAAAAGAATATGAATGTCTTAATACAATTAATTATCTTCTAATTAATCTCCAGTTGTTATCCACCAGTTACAGAAGTAGATTATCTTGGTTCTCATCTTGGTTTAAAACTACCTTAAAATTACCCTAAGTATTTTCCTTACAATCAAAACTCAATGGGCTCTCCCTTCCCTAACTCTTTGTATCTTTCCATTTTATCTATCTGCCTGTCTGTCTCTACTCCCTGGGTGACAAAAAGTGAAGCACTTGAAAAGTTGACAGTTACTCAGACCCTCCCAGAGGTGTCTTGGGAGGCAGGCCTGGTGATCTGCTTCAAAAAGGCATAGGCTTGCAAACCCCATAGGACAGTTCTACTCTGCGTACCAGGGAGCACTGTGAATCAGAATTTATCAAAATTGAGAACTTCCAGGTAGTGTGGCATTTAAAAAAAAAGGAAAAAAAGACTTTACATTCTAGTTTATTTTCTTTATTTAATGTTTTCATTCACTACTTGGTTAGTGAATAGTGTTCAATGACTACAAGTTCAATAACTGCATGATTCTTTTCTGTTTCTTTGCCTGTAAACAAAATTGGCTTCTGCTCTACCCCACGTAGCTGCCCTTGCCATGCCACTAACTCCCTCCTTGGTTCTAAATCCACAGAACACTTCTCAGTGTATAAAAGACTGAGCCACTTATCTGCTTAAAACCATTCAAAGTCTTATCACTGCTTTTAGTATGAAGTTCAGACTCCTGAATATGGCCACATCTAATATGCCCCTAGCCTCACATCTTACCTAATGAGATCCAAAGCTACTGACTTTTCTTTTTTGAATGTATCACGCTCTATCTCACCTCCAGGCCTTGTTATCCCCTCTCTTCTTTTTACTCTTTTCGTGGCCAACTCTTATTCATCCTTTATGGCTGGGCTCAGACTTCTGCTGTTCTTTTTTTAATTTTTAATTATGATCTGAGTGAAAATGTATAGAGCAAATTGGTTTTCCATCCAATAATTCATATACATTTTGTTTTGTGACATTGATTGCAGTTCCCACAATGTGACAACACTTTTCCCATTCCCTCGCTGTGTTTTCCATTTCCATTTGTCCTTTTCTATCCCTCCTGCCTTCTTTGTTCCTAGGCAGATGCTGCTCTTTTGATCTGTATGGTTGATTGTTCTAATGAGTGCTTCCTGCCTGGTATTATTGTCACCTTATAGCTCTGTCTGTTGTTTGGCTGAAAGTTGACCCTAGGGGATGAGTTCAGTTCCAGGCTTGAAAGATGTCTAAAAGCCATAGTCTTGAGGGTTTGACCAGTTTCTATCAGACCAGCAAGCCTGGTCTTTTTTTATCATCTTAAATTCTGTTCCACATTTTTCTCCTATTCTGTCTCACTGCTGTCGAGTCGTATCTGTCTTATAGCGACCCCTCCTTGGGTTTCCGAGGTGGTATCACTACTGAAGTAGATTGCTGAATGTTCCTTCCTATTCTATCTAGGACCTCCTATTGTGATCCCTTTTAGAGGGGTCAGCTGTGGTAGCTGGGCCCATCTAGTTCTTCCAGTCTTAGATTCATGGAGGCTTGGGTTCATGTAGTCCACTAGTTCCTTGGACTAATTGTTTCCTTGTGTGTTTGATTTTCTTCACCATTCTTTGCTCCAGACCAGGGGAGATCAACTGTTGCACCTTAGATTGCCACTTACAAACCTTTAAGATCCCAGTTGCTACTTACCAAAGTAGCATGTAGAACACAGTCCCTGTGGGCTATGTTATGTCACTTGACCTTAGTGTCCCTCGAGACTGGTCCTGAGCCCCTAGTCTCAGTGACCCACTCCCTCAGGGTGTTTGGTTATGGCTAAGTAGTTTCCATAACTTTGCCCCACCAAATGCTCTACTATATTCATGGATATAGTTGTAGCATGCATAAATACAAATGTAGAAATATCCTCTGTCAAACCTATATATATTTGTGAATGTAGTCCCGTTTGCCTTCCCACTCCTATTCAGCTTGAGTGTCCCTCTTTGTATCCACTCATAGATTATTCTTATTACTGTTACTGCAGGATTGTATTTTCCTTTTAAGGAAATTAAATCTCAATTATGTCCTGAAAAACCCACCCCCTTCCTTCAGTCTCAGTTCCAGTACCCCTTGTCCAATCATTATTTTATGCCTGAATTATTCTAATAATCCCTGAACTTTGTACCTCTACATCTCCTCTTGTCCTTCTGCATAATCCGTTTTCCACACATTAAACAGGAGCTCTAATGGTGTTGTGGGGAAGTCATTTGGCTGCTAACCAGAAGGTCAGCGGTTCAAACCCACCAGCTGCTCCGCAGGAGGAAGATGAGATAATGTACTTCTGTAAAGATTTACAGCCTTGGAAACCCCTCTGGTAGCGTAGTACCTGAGGCACTTGACTGCTAACCAGAAGGCTGGCGGTTCAAACCCACCAGCCACTCCTCGGAAGGAAGGTTGGGCAATCTACTTCTGTAGTGCTACTGCCTCGGAAACCCAAGGAGGGGTTGCTATGAGTTGGGTCTGACTTGACGGCACATAACAACAACAATGACAACATGAGTTGTGATTGACTCAATGGCAGTGGGTTTTGTTTGTTTGTTTTTGACGCATGAACAGGAGTGATGTCTTAAAGCAGATCATGTCACTCTATTTAAAATCCTCCAAAGGATATCATTGAAACTCTTCTCTTGGTTACAAGTCCATGGATTGGCACCAGACCTCCTCTATCTTCCTCTCACTTTTGCCTCCCACACTCAGCTCTGAGGTGGGCATCCATGTGATCCAGAATATGCTTAGGCTGTTGTTTTGTTTGTTTGTTTGTTTGTTTTAGGAATATCACCAGAATGAAAAAGGAGAACTAAACAATTCTTTTTTTTTTTTTTTTTAGGATTTGGGTGAAGATTTACAGAGTAAATTCACTTTTCATACAGCAGTTCACATATACTTTGTCTCATGTCATTGACCAAAATTTACAATGCAGCAGCTCCCTTCCCACTTCCTCCCCATAGTTACCTCCTCCCAGTGTCCATCCCTTCATACTCTTCTGCACCCTGAGAGGCCCATTGTCTGCCAACCCTGTATATGATCTTGGATACACTCTCCATTTAGACATACATAATTGTTTAGCTTGTTCACCCATCTATCCGTCCCTATACCCATGTTTGCTTTCATTGACAACTCAGTATTGTATTTGCAAAGGGGTTCATATTTGTTGTTTGTACTGCCCATGTAACTCTCTCTGTCTTTCTCATCCTCAATGCTGCCATATTGGTCACTCACATTTGGTACATTGCCCTTCTCTTCACCCAAATCAATATTTATCTCTATCTATCTAACAGCATTCCCTCCCCTTCCCTCCCACCCCTGGTAACCAACAAAGAAAATGTCCTCCAATATATAAACCTTTCCTTAACTTTCACAATAATGGACTAATACAATATTTGTCCTTTTGTGACTGACTTATTTCGTTCAGCATAATGTCCTCCAAGTTCATCCACGTTATGCGGTGTTTTGCAGATTCTACATTATTCTTTAGCGTTGCATAGTATTCCATTGTGTGAATGTACCAAAGTTTGGTTATCCATTCCTCAGTTGTTGGACATCTAGGTTGTTTCCAAGTTTTGGCTATTGTAAATAGTGCTGCGATGAACATCGGCGTGCATATATCTGTTCTTGTTATGGCTCTCACTTCTTTAGGGTATATACCTAGTAATGGGCTGGCTGGGTCAAATGGTATTTGTATTTCCAACTTTTGAAGGAATCGCCATACTGCTTTCCACAATGGTTGTACCATTTTACAGTCCCACCAGCAGTGTATGAGAGTCCCAATCTCTCCACAACCTCGCCAGCATTTGTTATTTTCTGTCTTGTTGAACTTTGCTACTAGTGCTGGAGCAAGATGGTATCTCATTGTTGTTTTGATTTGCATCTCTCTAATAGCTAATGATCGTGAGCATTTCTTCATATGTTTGTTGGCCGCCTGAATATCCTCCTTGGTGAAGTGTCTATTCATGTCTTCTGCCCATTTTTTAATTGGATTGTTTGTCTTTTTGTTATTGAGGTGTTGGAGTGTTCTATAAATTCTAGAGATAAGTCCCTTGTCAGATATGTTATTACCAAATATTTTTTCCCAATCTGTAGGTTCTCTTTTGACTCTTTTGGAGAAGTCTTTGGAAGCACATAAACATTTAATTTTTAGAAGGTCCCAATCATCTGGCTTCTCTTCTGCTGTTGGTGCATTTTGAATTATGCTTGGTAGTCTATTTATACCAAATATTAGGGCCCTTAAGTTTGAGCCTAAATTTTCCTTGAGAAACTGTATAGTTCTAGGTTTCACATTTAAGTCTTTGATCCATCTGGAGTTTGTTTTTGTGTGTGGTGTGAGGTACAGATTTTGTTTCATTTTTCTGCAAATGGATCTCCAGTTTTGCCAGCACCATTTATTAAACAAACATTCTCTTCCCCACTTAATGGATTTGGGGCCTTTGTCAAAGATCAGCTGACTATAGGTTGATGGATCTAAGAACTAAACAATTCTTATAGAAGTTTTCAGACTTTTAAACTATCATTCCTCTTTAAGAAATATGAACTCGACTCTTCCTCTAGAAAACCTTTGCTGAGACCTTCTTCCACTCACCCCCAACCAGTCTGGATGATAAACCTCTTTTCTGTGCTTCTGACCTTAGGGTGGCATGATTCTGTAGGTAATTGTCTGTAAGCTCCTTGAGCCATTCCACTGTGTTCTCCTTATTCTCCATTCCATCTCTAGCCACTGCAGTGCCCAGCTCAATAATTATTTCTTTAATTGACTAGTTGAAATGACATGACTACCCATCTTTTACAGTTGATAGTCTTCTCAATCATAAAATTTTCCTCCTCTTGACCATATATACTAGGTGTACTTTGGAAGACCTAGCATATATAATATAATTTGCACCTAACCCAAGCCATGGTATTTTCAGTCACCTCATATGCATGTGAGAACTGGACAACGAATAAGGAAGACCAAAGAAGAGTTGATGCTTTTGAGTTGTGGTGTTAATGAAGAATACCAAAAGTACCATGGACTGCCAGAAGAATGAACAAATCTGTCCTGTAAGAAATGCAGCTGGAAGGTTTGTTGGAAGAGAAATGGCTAGACTTCATCTCACCTACTTTGGTCATGTTGTCAGAAGGGACCATTCCCTGGAGAAGAATATCATGCTTGGTAAAGTGGAGGGTCAGTGAAAAAGGGGAGGCCCTCAATGAGATGGATTGGCACAGTGGCTGCAACAATGGGCTCAGGTATAGAAAGTATTGTGAGGCTGGTGCAGGACTGGGCAGTGTTTCGTTCTGTTGTACACAGGGTCGCTATGAGTCAGAGCTGACTCACCAGCATATAACAACAACAACAACAACAACAACAAGGAGCTCTGGTGGTGCAGTGTCTAAGACATTTGACTCTTAACCAGAAGGTTGGCAGTTCAAACCCACCAGCTGCTCTGCAGGAGGAAGATGAGGCAATCTACTTCTGTAAAGTGTTATAGCCTTGGAAACCCAGTGGGGGTTGCTATGAGTCAGAATCAACTCAAAGGCAGTGAGTTTGGTTTGGTTTTTTAATGGCTAATAATCACAAGCATTTCTTTATGTGTTTGTTGTCCTCCTAACTGAATGTCTTCTTTGATGGAGTATTCATGTCTTCTACCAGTTTTTAATTGGTGCTGTCACATTTGAAACCACTGCTCAATAGATTAGAAGGCCTTGTGGTATACTAGTTAAGCACTCAGCTGCTAACCAAAAGGTTGGTGGTTGAAAGTCATCAGCTGCCTCATGGGAAAAAAGACTGGGCAATGTGCTCCTGTAACGATTTACAGTTTAAGACACCTGATGTGGCAGTTCTACTCTCTTATAGTGTCTCTATGAGTCAGAATTGACTCTATGGCAGTGAATATTTGGGCCAATATATTAGTCACTAGTGACATCAAACATGTGGAATATGGCTGGTCTGAATTATGCTGTAAGTCTAAAATACATAAAGGCATACTTTGGAGATACAGTAGGTTCAATTTGAGACCCACAATAAAGCTAATATTTCAGTGTCACGAACTTTTCGGTTTCCCAGTGTCCATAAAAGTTATTTTTACATTATACTGTACTCTATTAAGTATGCAATACCATTATGCAACAGTGAGAAATATTGTGAGAATTACCAAAAGGTGACACAGAGACACAAAGTGAGCACACGCTGTGGGAAAACTGGTGCCAGTAAACTTGCTTGATGCAGCGTTGCCAAAAACTTTCAGTTTGTGAAACCATAGTACCTGTAAAGCACAATAAAATGAGGTATGCCCATTCTGGATTTTAAACCTTGGTACGTTGTTGTTAGGTGCTGTCCAGTCAACTCCGACTCATAGTCACCCTATGTACAACAGAATGAAACACTGCCCTCAACAGAATGAAACAATGCCAGCCTCACAATTTTTGCTACACCTGAGCAGCCACTGTGTCAATCCCTCTTGTTGAGGGCCTTCCCCTTTTTGGCTGAGGCTCCACTTTATCAACCATGATATCCTTCTCCAGGGAGTGGTCCCTTCTGACAAAATGACCAAAGTAGGTGAGATGAAGTCTGGCCATTCTCACTTCCAAGGAGCATTATGGCTGCACTTCTTTCAGGACAGATTTGTTCGCTCTTCTGGCAGTCCATGGTACATTCAGTATTCTTCACCAATACCACAGTTCACAAGAATCAACTCTTCTTTGGTCTTCCTTATTCATTGTCCAGCTTTCATGCATATGACACAATTGAAAAGACCATGGTTTGGGTTAGGCACCCCTTAGTCTTCAAAGACACATCTTTGCTTTTCAGTGCTTTAAAGAGGTCTTTTGCAGCAGATTTGCCCAGTGCAATATGATGTCTGATTTCTTGACTGCTGCTTCCATGGGTGTTGATTGTGAATCCAAGTAATATGAAATCTTTGACAACTTCCATCTTTTCTCCATTTATCATGATGCTGCTTATTCGTCCTGTTGTGAGGATCTTTGTTTTCTTTGTGTTGAGGTGTAATCCATACTGTAGACTGTAGTCTTTAGTCTTCATTCAGTAAGTGCTTCAAGTCATCTTCACTTTCAGCAAGCAAGGGTGTGTCCTCTGCATATCGCAAGTTGTTAATGAGTCTTCCTCCAATCCTGATGCTGCATTCTTCTTCATATAATCCAGCTTCGTGGATATTTGCTCAGCATACAGATTGAATGAGTATGGTGAAATGATACAACCCTGACACATACCCTTCTTGATTTTAAACCATGAAGTATCCCCTTGTTCTGTTCAAACAACAGCCTCCTGATCCCTGTACAGGTTCCTCATGAACACAATTCAGTGTTCTGGAATTCCCATTCTTCTTAATGGTATCCATAATTTGTGATAATCCACACAGTCAAATGCTTTTGCATAATCAGTAAAACACAGGTAAACATCTTTTTTGTATTCTTTGCTTTCAGCCAAGATCCATCTGACATCAGCAGTGATATCGCTTGTTCCATATCCTCTTCTGAATCCAGCTTGCATTTCTAGAAGTTCCCTGTCAACATACTGCTGCAACTGTTTTTTAATTATCTTCAGCCAGCTTTTACTTGCATGTGACATTAATGATAATGTTAGATGATTCCCACATTCTGTTGGATTCCCTTACTTTGCAACGGGTATATATATGGATCTCTTCCAGTCAGTTGACCATGTAGCTGCCTTCCAGATTTCTTGGCATAGACCAGTAACTACTTCCAGCATGGCATCCATTTGTTGAAACATCTCAATGGGTATTCCATCAATTCCTGGAGCCTTGTTTTTCACCAGTTTCTTCAGTGCAGATTCTACTTCTTCCTTCATTACCATTGGTTTTTGATTATATGCCACTCCTGAAATAGTTGAACATCAACCAGTTCTTTTTCACACAGTGTCTGTGTATTTCTTCCATCTTCTTTTGATGCTTCCTGCATCATTCAATATTTTGCCCATAGAATCCTTCAGCATTCCAACATGAGGCTTGAATTTTTTCTTCATTTCTTTCATCTTCAGAAATGCTAAGTGTATTCTTCCCTTTTGGTTTTCTAACTCCAGGTCTTTGCACATTTCATTATAATAACTGGCTTTGGTTTCTGGAGCTGCTCTTTGAAATGTTCTGTTCAGTTCTTTTATCTTGTCATTTCTTCCATTTGCTTTAGCTACTTTCTGTTCAAGAGCAAGTTTCAAAGTCTCTTCTGACATCCATTTTGGTGTTTTCTTCCTTTCCTGTCTTTTTAATGACCTTTTGCTTTCTTTGTGTATTATCTTTTTTTTTTTTTAGGTTAACTTCGTTATTTTGTTTTAGTGTGATTTACAGAGTAAATTGGTTTTCCACTCAATAACTCATACACATTGTTTTGCAACATTCATTGCAATCCCCACAATGTAAAAGCACTCTTTCCGTTTCCTCCCTCTCATCACCATTTCCCTTTGTCTTTCTTTCCTATCCCATCCTGCTTTTTTAGCTTTACCTCTGGGGAAATGCTGCCCTTTTGATCTCATATGGTTGATTGTTCTAATGAATGCATACCTTCCTATGTTCACCTTATAGGGCTATCATTTGGCTGAAAGTTGAGTCATGCGGCTTGAGTTCAGTTCTTGGCTTGAAACATGTCTAAGGCCCATAGTCTCAGGGGTTCCACTATTCTTCATCAGACCAGTAAATCTGGTCATTTTTATGATTTTGAGTTTTGTTCCACATTTTTTCTCCTGTTCTTTCTGGGACCTCCTATTGTGATCTCTGTCAGAGTGGCAGTGGTAGCCAGGCACACTAGTTCTTCTGTTCTCAGGGACATGGAGGCTGGCGTTCACATGGTCCATTAGTCCTTTGGATTTTCCTTGTGCCTTTGATTTCCTTCACTCTCTTTTGCTCCAGAAGGGAATAGACCAATACTTGCACCTTCATGGCCTCTCACAAGCTTTTACTCTGGTCACTGTTCAACAAAGTAGGATGTAGAACACTGTCTTTGTGGACTATGTTATGCCAATCGACCTTAGTGTCCCTTGGAACTATGATCCTGAGCCCCTAGGCCCAATAACTCATTCCCTCAAGGTGTTTGGTTACAACTAAGAAGTTTCATAACTTAGCCCCCTGTATGCTCTGCTACTACATCCATGGATATACTTATAGCACATATAAATAGATAGAGATATCCTCTGTCAAATCTATATATATGTATTTGTGGGTACAGTGCAGTGAATTACTTGGTATGCCTTTTCTAGCCGAAGTCTTTGTATCTCCCACTGGATTATTGGGTGGGACCATGCAAATAAGGTCTGTAGAACTCTGATGTTAGGATTGTTTAGTTTTGTCACTCTGCCAGGCTTAAAATGAGCTCTCCTAGAGGGAGAGAGGGAATCTCACTGTCATCAAGAGAGAAGAGCTGGAGGTGAAGTAGAGAAATCCCTGTGTTGGACCTCCTTGGCTGAGAGACACCCTGGTGGACAAATGCCCTGGTGGAGAAACGCCCTGGCAAAGAGATGTCCTGATGGAGAGATGGTGGGTGGCATTGGAACCAAAAGGCACAAGACGAACAGGCAGGCTTTCCTGGCCCACAGAGGCAGAGGCCAGGATGAGAGGCCAAGGATCAGAGAGGAGTGTCTCAGGGCACAACAGATGGAAGGCTGACCTGATCAAAGAATTGTATCCTGAGCATGTTTCTGAACCTGAATTGTAGCTTGTTACTTCCCTCAGCCAAATGATAGGCCTATGAGGTGAACGTAGGAGACATGCACTCATTAGAACATACTCAGGGGTTCCACTATTTTTCATCAGACCAGCAAGTCTGGTCTTTTTATGATTTTGAGTTTTGTTCCAAACAATAGTTGCACCTTACATGGCCTCTCACAAGCTTTTGCCCTGGTCACTATTCACTAAAGTAGGATGTAGAACAGTGTCTTTGTAGACTATGTTATGCCTATTGACCTTAGTGTCCCTGGGGACTATGATCCTGAGCCCCCAGGCCAATACATTATTTGCCAATGGCCAGAACAGGTAAGAGGGAGAGAGACCCCAGGCAGGAAGCTAAGGAAGACGAATTTGTCTGTCAGTTTGTCGTGTAGTGGTGACTTGTGTGTTGCTGTGAGGCTGGAGGCTGTGCCATCGGTGTTTCAAACACCAGCAGGGTTGCCCATGGTGGATGGAGTTCATTTGAGCTTCTAGAATGAGGCAGACTCGAAAGAAGGAAGAGGCCATCCACTTCTCAAAGAACTGGCCAGTGAAAACCTTATGAATAGCAGTGAAACACTGTCTGATATATTACTGGACAACTTTATGAATAACCCTGAAACATTGTCCGATACAGTGCTGGAAGATGAGCCCCTCAGGACGGAAAGCACTCAAGATACAACTGGGAAAGAGCTGCCTCATTAGAGTAGAGTTGACCTTAATGATATGGATAAAGTAGAGCTTTCAGAACCTCTGTTTGCTGATGTGGCACAACTCAAAATGAGAAGAAATAGCTGCAAACATCCATCAATAATTGGAACATGGAATGTATGAAGTATGAATCTAGAAAAATTGGAAGTTGTCAAAATGAAATGAAACACATAAAGATTGGTATCCTAGGCATTAATGAGCTAAAATGGACTGGTTTTGGCCATTTTTAGTCAGACAACCACATGGTATAGTAATGCCAGGAATGACAAATTGAAGAGGAGCGGTGTGGCATTTATCATCACAAAGAATGTTTCAAGATCTATCTTGAAGTACAGTGCTGTCAGTGATAGGATAATACCTACACACCTACAAAGAAGACCAGTTAATATGACTATTATTCAAATTTATGCCCCAACCACCAAAGCCAAAGATGAGGAAATTGAAGATTTTTACCAACTCCTGCAGTCTGAAATTGACCAAACATGCAATCAAGATGTGCTGCTATCACTGGTGATTGGAATGCACAATTTGGAAACAAAGAAGAATCACCAGTAGTTGGAAAATTTGGCCTTGGTGACAGAAATAATGCTGGAGATCACATGATGGAATTTTGCAAGACCAATGACTTATTCATTGCAAATACCCTTTTTCAACAACATAAACAGAGGCTATACATGTGGGCTTGACCAGATGGAGTACACAGGAATCAGATTGACTACATCTGTGGCAAGCGGCAATGGAAAAGCTCAGTATCTTCAGCCAAAACAAGGCCAGGAGCTGACTGTGGAACAGACCATCAACTGCTCACATGCAAGTTCAACTTGAAGTTGAAGACAATTAAAAGACATCCACAAGAGCCAAAATATGACCTTGAATATATTCCTCCTGAATTTAGAGACCATCTAAGAATAGATTTGATGCATTGAACACCAATGACTGAAAACCAGAAGAATTGTGGAATGACATCAAGAACATCATACATGAAGAAAACAAAAGGTCATTAAAAAGATAGAAAAGGAAGAAAAGACAAAATGGATGTCAGAAGAGACTTTGAAACTTGCCTTTGAACAAAGAGTGGCTAAAGCAAACGGAAGAAATGATAAAAGAGCCAAACAGAAGATTTCAAAGGGCAGCTCGAGGATACAGAGTCAATTATTATAATGAAATGTGCAAAGACACGGAGTTGGAAAGCCAAAAAGGAAGAACTTGCTCAGCATTTCTCAAGCTAAAAAAACTGAAGAAGAAAAATTAAACCTTGAGTTGCAATATTGAAAGATTCTATGGGCAATATATTGAATGATGGAGGAAACATCAAAAGAAGATGGAAGCAATACACAGAGTCACTGTACCAAACAGAACTGGTCAATCTTCATCCATTTCAGGAGATGGCATATGATCAAGAACAAGTGGTATTGAAGGAAGAAGTTGAAGCTTCACTGAAGGAAGTGGCAAAAAACAAGGCTCTAGGAATTGCTCCTTGTAAATGCTCTTTGGAAGTGAGAATGGCCAGACTTCGTCTCACCTATTTTGGTCATTTTGTCAGAAGGGACCATTCCTTGGAGAAGGACGTCATGCTTGGTAGAGTGGAGGGTCGACAAAAGAGGGGGAGGCCTTCAATGAGATGGATTGACACAGTGGCTGCGATGATGGGCTCAAGTATAGCAGGGCTCGTGGAGCTGGCACGGGATTGGGCAGTGTTTTGTTCTGCTGTGCATGGGGTCGCTATGAGTCGGAAACAACTCGATGGCACCTAACAACAACAACAACAGGAATTGACGGAATACCCATTGAGATGTTTCAACAAACAGATGCCACAGGGGAGGTACTCACTTGAGTATGCCAAGAGATTTGGAAGACAACTCCCTGGCTAACTGAATGGAAAAGATCCTTATTTGTACCCATTCCAAAGAAAGGTGATCCCACAGAATGTGGAAATTATCAAACAATATCATTAATATTGCATGCAAGGAAAATCTTACTGAAAACAATTAAAAAATGGTTGCAGCAGTATATTGACAGAACTTCCAGAAATGCAAACTGGATTCAGAAGAGGTTGTGGAACAAGGGATATCATTGGTGATGCCAGAGGAATGTTGGCTCAAAGCAAAGAATACCAGAAAAGTGTTTACTTGTGTTTTATTGACTATGCAAAAGCATGCAATTGTGTGGATCATAACAAATTATGGATAACACTGAGAAGAATGGGAATTCCAGAACACTTGACTGTACATAGACAAGGAGGCAGTCATTTGAACAGAACAAGGGGATACTGCATGGTTTAAAATCAAGAAGGGAGAGCCTCAAGATTATATCCTTTTGCCATACCTATTTGATTTGTATGCTGAACAAATAATCCGAGAAGCTGGACTATATGAAGAAGAACGTGGCTTCAGGATTGGAGGAAGGCTCATTAACAACCTGCTATATGCTGATGACACATCTTTGCTTGCTGAAAGTGAGGATGACTTGAATCACTTACTGATGAATATTGAAGACTACAGTCCATAGTATGGATTACACCTCAATATAAAGAAAACAAAAATCCTCACAACTGGACCAATAAGCATCACAATAAATGGAGAAAAGATTGAAGTTGTCAAAGACTTCATATTATTTGGTTCTGCCATCAACACCAATGGAAGCAGCAGTCAGTATATCAGACTTTGTATTGCATTGGGCAGATCTGCTGCAAAAGACCTCTTTCAAGTGCTGAAGAGCAAAGATAACTCCTTGAAGACTAAGGTGCACCTGACATGAGCCTTGGTTTTTTCAATTACCTCATATACATGTGAGAGGTAGACAGTGAATAAGGAAAACCAAAGAAGAGTTGATGCTTTTGAGTTGTGGTGTTGGTGAAGAATGCTGAAAGTACCATGCTGCTAAAATAACTAACATATTTGTCCTGGAAGAAGTGCAGCTGAAATGCTCCTTGGAAGTGATAATGGCCAGATTTCATCTCACTTACTTTGGTCATGTTGTAAGGAGGGACCATTCCCTGGAGAATGATGTCATGCTTGGTAAAGTGGAGGGTCAACGAAAAAGGGGAAGCCCCTCAACAAGATGGATTTACACAGTGGCTACAACAATGGGCTCAGGTATCCCAAGGATCATGGAGCTGGCACTGGACCGGGCAGTGTTTTGTTCTGCTGTACACGAGATCATTATGAGTCGGAGATGACTCGATGGTACCTAACAACAACACTTCCCTAATAAACCCCATAATGATGAGTATTATCTGTGAGTTCAGGGTGGCCATTACAATGAATTATCAAACCCAGCAGATAAGTAGTGAGTGCCATAAGTGGGACAGTAGGTGTCAAATTTGGTAAAAAGACTGCAGGGTGATGACATGTCTGGCCTCATAGGAATAAGGCTTGGGCTGCTGATGGTGTTTCTGTCTTCCTCTTGTGAAATTAGAGGAGGTCAGAAGATGCTGCCTCCGTGTCCTTTTTGTAGTGGGTGTAGTACCATTCACCTTCCCACCCCTATTCAGCTTGAGTGTCTATGTATCCACTTGTAGATTGATATTACTGTTATTTTAGGATTGTGTGCATATAATAGTATTTACCTTTGTTGCAATATATAATCACAGATAGTCTGATGTTTGGTCATTGGTGTTCAGTGCATCAAATCTGTTCTTCAGATGATTTCTAAATTGAGGTGGGTATAATCAAGGTCATATTTGGCTCCCGTGGACTTGTTTTATTTGTCTTAAGCTTCTCCTTGAACTTGCATCTGAACAAATTGATGTTTTTTTCCAGAATCAGCTCCTGGCTTTTATTTTGCCTGAACATACTGATCTACTCCATCACCTCTTTGCACAGATGTGGTTGATCTGATTCCTGTGTATTCCATCTGATGAGGTCCATTGTGTACAGCCACAGCTTATGTTGTTGAAAAAAATGTATTTGCAATGATTAGGTTATTGGTCTTGCAGAATTCTGTCATGCAATATACGGCATCATTTCTATCACCAAGGCCGTATTTTCCAACTACCAGTGACTCTTCTTTGTTTCCAACTTTTGCATTTCCAATCACCAGTAATAATCAATACATTTTCATTGCATGTTTGGTCCATTTCAGACTGCAGAAGGTGGTAAAAATCTTTAATTTCCTCATCTTTGGCTTTCGTGATTGGTGTGTAATTTGAATAATAGTAGCATTAACTGGTATTCCTTGTAGGCATATGGATATTATCCTATCACTGTACTTCTGAATAGATCTTTGAACATTCGTTCTGACAATGAAAGCGACGCCATTCCTCTTCAATTTGTTATTCCTAGCATAGTAGATCATGTGGTTGTCTGACTCAAAATGGCCCAAACCAGTCCATTTCAGCTCACTAATGCCTAGGATATTTTGATCTTTATGAGTTCCATTTCATTTTTGACAACTTCCAATTTTCCTAGATTCCTACTTCATATATTCCACATTCCAAATAATGGATGTTTGCAGCTGTTTCTTCCCATTTTGAGTAGTGTCCCATCAATAAATGGAGGTCTCAAAATCTTTACTCCATCCACGTCACTAAGGTTGACTCTACTTTGAGGAGCCAGCTCTTCCCCAGTCGTATTTTGAGTGCCTTCTGATGTGAGAGGCTCATCTTCCAGCACTCTATCGGATAGTGTTTCAGGGCTATTCATAAAGTTTTCCAGTGATATATCAGGCAGTGTTTCACCACTATTCATAAGGTTTTCACTGGCCAGTTCTTTGAGAAGTGGATAACTCCTTCCTTCCTCCGAGTCTGTGTTAGTCTGGAAACTCAGCTGAAACCTGTCCACCATGGGTGACCCTGCTGGTATTTAAAATACCGGTGGAATAGCCTCCAGCCTCAAAGCAACACATAAGCCATCACACTCTGACAAACTGACTGACGAGTGGTATAAGCCTAGTACAAAGAATGTAAAATATCTCATGAATAATTTTTATATTCATTATATGTTGAAGTGACATTTGGAATATACATATTTACATACTATGTTATGGAATTAATTTTTTGCCTTTTTAATGGGCTACTCAATAGCTTAAAGTTATGTGTGTGGCACACATTGTTCCTCTACTGCATAGCATGATCATGTGGACCCTTAGAAGGGTTTAGTTGAATCTCAGTGTGGCATTGTTAGCTGCTCCTTTCTAGACCTTTTCCTCCTGTGTGGACACTCACTTCTCTTGGTCTCCCTTTCCTTTTTCTCTGTTCTCAGGAAAGGGTCTGAGACCATTTGTCACCCTTTGAAGCTTAGTTGCTTTATATTTAAATGAAAATAGTAATGCTTGGTGGCCTATCAAGCACGTAGGCTTGTGAGGAGAAAATAAAACAGTGGGTGAAGAATACTTGTGAACCACGAAGCACAGGAGTAAAATATATGATCATTGTACTCTTTATACATTAGCATAAGTTTAAACCAGTATACCATTGTCGTTGTTGTTATGTGTCGTGGAGTCGGACCCGACTCATAGCGACCACTCCTTGGGTTTCCAAGGTGGTATCACTATGGAAGTAAATTGCCCAACCTTCCTTCCGAGGAGTGGCTGGTGGGTTTGAACCGCCAGCCTTCTGGTTAGCAGTCAAGTGCCTTAGGCACTATGCTACCAGAGCTCCCTGGTTTCAATATAAGTCACCATATTATATGCTGCTAGGTGTCTTGGTGGTACTGTGATTAAAGCAGTTGGCTGCTAACCAAAAGGTAGGTGGTTCAAACTCACCAGCTGCTCCATGGAAGAAAAATAAGGCAGTCTGCTTCATAAAGATTTACAGCCTTGGAAATCCTATGGGGCATTCCTACTCTGTCCTATATATAGGGTGGCTGTAGACACTCTGGTGGCTTAGTGCCTAAGGCATTTGACTGCGGTTCAAACCCACCAGCCACTCTGTTGGGTACTCTACTTCCACAAAGATGTACCACTTTGGACACATAAAGGGGGTCACTATGAGTCAGTATCGACTCGATGGTAGTGAGTTTGGGTTTTTTTTTTTTGGTATGGGTTGAAATCAGAGGGCACACAACAACAACAGCAACATATTATACGCCTCTAGAGAGCAAACACTTCTTCCCAACCACAGCTTAAGACTGGACATTCAGTAGTTACATGGGAAATACACACTGTTTGTGGTGGTTATGTTTGTGTGTCAGCTTGGCTGGGCCTGGTTGAGTGGCTGGGCCGCTGGTGGTAGTTATTCCTCATGATGATATTGACATTCAGCTCCATGGTGGGATCTACCACAAGCAGCTGAGTAGCTACTTTGGGATGTGGTCTACTTCCTGTATATAAGGAGAAGCCTTGGAGATAGTCCCTAGCTTATGATATGCTTGGACCCTGCACATAGCTGTGTCGTTGTTCAGCAGCCTGCCATGCTCTGCCAACCTTGGGACTTACCCTGGACTTAAATTAATGGCCTGCCATGTGGTTTGATAACATCGGGACTGTGCCATTTTATTTTTCGACCTTAGACTTGTTAGCCTCAGTAGCCAGTAACTGCCTGAGTGAAGAAGTGTCTCTAGCTTCAGTGGGCCTGGAGCAAGAGGCAGAGCTGAAGCCCAAGGTCGAAGGTCTTTCATCCAGCCCCTAGAGCCTGGCACTTTGAACTTGGACTTTTAGCCTCCCGAACTGTAGAATAAACTCCTGTTTGTTCCATCCCGTTTGTGGTATATTCTTGTCAGAGCGGCACCTGAGTAACCCAGAACACTGTTTTTAAGTTTTTTTTTTTTCTCCCAACAGCTCCCCTCCCACTTCCTCCTGATAGTTACCTCTTCCCTGTGTCCCTCTCTCCATGCACTCCTGCCCCCTGAGCTGTCTCCTTGTGCATAAACAGCCCTTCTTTCTCCCATGATTGTATTCTCCAAGGAGTGTATCCACCTCAGGTAAATGTTCAACTCATAACGACTGTCTTTTGTTTGGCTGGAAGCCACAGGTGTGGGTTCAATTTCAGACCTGAAGGGCAGTTAGGGGCCATAGTCTTTGTGGTTCCACCAGGCTCTATCACACCAGCAAACCTGGTGTTTAAGTTTTGAGATACTTTTCTTGAATATCTTTTCTCTTTTTCCCTTTTAATCAACTAGCTAATAAATCAGTAGGTACTTAGTAAATTCTGACTATTTACTAAGCTATGCAGGGATCAGAAGCATCTAAAATAGATATGTGCTACAGTGTAACTGATCTAAAAAAGTCAAAGGACTTCTATGAAACCAAGAGGCACAATTGTCAGTGGTTCCGGACAGCAGAAAATTGTAATATCTGACCCATTTTGCAGTAGCATATAGCACAGCAGAAAGCTGTTGGAGGTCTAATTGCCCTTGCAACTTGTACTTTTTTGCTGAGTCACTACTTCAGAACTTTATTGGCTGGATTGTGTTTGCAAGATTTCTTATTTCTGCAGCATGAAAAGTCTATTTGTCTTTAGAAATTGATGATTTAAAAACAAGAGCAATCAGTGATGATGCAAATCAGATTTTACTTTGTGCTGCATATGCTAAATAGATGGTAATTCATACATGTGAAACTGCCAAAGGACAATGTGTATAGTGTAAAAAAATAATGTTCATCATTTTGACATTGTCTTTAAAGGAAATACATATGCTGTCCTTGCTATTGGAATTTAATTTTAATTCCAGGTATTCTTAAATAAGATGGTACTTTGATTTTAGATTAATCCTCCATATCTCACCCATCTGAATCAATTAATGAACAAATGTTTATTAGGCATGGGTTACAGATGTTTAAGATAAAATGTCATTCAATCCAACAAATATTTACTGAGCATTTATTCTGTGCCAAGCCCTGTGCTAGTGGAAGAGATAACAGCAGTGAACAAGAAATGTCTCTGCCTCATTAAATGTGCAGTTTGCATGGAAGAAAAAAAATAACAAGTCATTACAAAGGTAATGCAAATTAAATGTATATAAAAATGAATCTGGATTGATTGATACCGAAATAAGTGTGGCATAGTCCCTTCTCTTAGTGAACTTATAATTTAAGTGTCCAAAGAGATGTATCCAAGTTTCTAAAATGCCAGGCAGAATAAATATTATGGAAGGGATACAAAAATAGTACTGTGAGGCAAACATTAGGAAACTGTTAAACAGGACTTCAAGAATTATGAAAGACTTCATGAATGAGAAGTCAGCCTAGAAGGGTAGGCATGTTGACAGGCAAATAAAGGAAGGAAAGGCATTCTGGATGTTGGTGGTACTAATTAATCATGTACTTTTTCCACTCTAGATTCTAACCAGTTGATGGTGGAGATTAAAATATTTTATCAGCTGTATTGCTGATCAGACTAAACTGAAGAATGTAATTTGCACCCAAGGCCAAAATGGAGCCTACAGCATTTCCCCCTCCCCTCCATTTCGCAGGTCCGCCCAATCAGAGGCAGAGCAGCTGGAGAAGTGTTTTCTGAATGCTGACCTTAAGAGGAGAATGTGCTCTGCTGATGGGCAGCAGTGCTGTCTGAGAGAAGGACTGGCAGGAAGCTGGGTTGTGCTGAGCACTGACCTTCTCCCATTATTTATTTATTAATATAACACATTATTTATGTATCTTGAAGGGAGGCAAGATGAGGGTATTAGTTGCCCAGGGCTACCATAGCAAAATACCACTAAGTGGGTGGCTTTGAAGAACACAAATTTATTGTGTCTCAGTTCTGGAGACCAGAAGTCCAATCGGAGTATTGGCTGTATTGATTGATTCCTTCTGAGGGCTCTGAGGCAGAGACTGTTCTGTGCTGCTTTCCTAGCTGCTACTGCTGACAATCCTTGGTGTTCTTTGACTTATAGATGGACTTCACATGGCTGTTGTCTCTGTCTCTGTCTCCTCCTCTTTTATAGGGATATCAGTCATGTTTTCTCCCAGTCCAGGGTTTGCCTTTGCTTTTTCATTTTCCTAATAGTGTCTTTTGAAGAGCAAAAGATTTTAATTTTGATGAAGTATGTTGTACTGCCTATTTGTTCTAGAGTTTGTACCTTTTATATCCTATTTAAGAAATATTTAGCTAATCCAAAATTATGGAGATTTTCTCCTATGTTTTCATCTAGAAGTTTTTGTTTTGGCTCTTACATTTAGTTCTATGATCCATTTCATGTTAACTCTTGTTTGTGGTAAGGCACTCTCGTGGGGTAGTGGTTAAAGCAAAAGGTCAGTGGTTTGAACCCATCAGCTGCTCCACAGGAGAAAGACGAGGCAATCTGCTTCCGTAAAGATTTATAGCCTTGGAACCCCTTTGGAGCAATTCTACCGTGTCTTGCAGGGTTGCTATGAGTCAAATTTGACTCATAGCAAATGAGTCAAATTTGACTCATAGCAAATGAGTCAAATGAATTGCAGTTTTGGGTTGTTTGTGGTATGAGATAGAATCGAGCAAGGCTTATTATTATTTGCTTATATATATTCCCATTGAATTACTCTTGCACCATTATTGAAAATCAATTGGAATACAGTATATGAGTCTATGTCTGGATTCCTGGTTTTGTTTTATTCATCTACTTTTATATCTTTATGCCAATATCACAGTGTCCTGACTAGTGTATTTTTTTTTTTCAGACTTTTTTCTTTTATTGTGATTTGGGTGAAAGTTTACAGAGCAAATTCACTTTCCATATAGCAGTTCTCACACATGCTGTCTCATGACACTGACTACAATTACCCCAATGCAACAGCCCCCCTCCCACTTCCTCCCAGTAGTTGCCTCTTCCCTGTGTCCATCCCTCCATGCACTCCTGCCCCCTGAGCTGTCCCCCTGGGCATAAGCAGCCCTTCTCTCTCCTATGATTGTTCTCTCCAAGGAGTGTATCTACTGCAGGTAAATGTTCAACTCATATGCCTCTGACTAGTGTATTTTTATAAGGAGTCTTGAAATCATGTCGGTTAAGTCCTCCAACTATGTTCTCCTACATTTTCTTCTAAGAATTTTATGATTTTAGTTTTCACATTTAGATAATCGATGTATTTGACTTAGTTTTTGTGTATGGTGTGAGGCATGGATCCTGATTTGTTGTTTTGCATTATTGAAGAGGCTCTGCCCTCCCCATTAGATGAACTGAGCACCCTTGTAAAAAATCAGCTGACCATAGATGTATGGATTTATTTCTGTACTCTCAATTCTATCCCATTAGTCTATAGTGAGGTTGGGCAATCTACTTCTAAAGTGATACTGCGTTGGAAACCCAAGGAGGGGTCGCTATGAGTCGGATCTGGCTCGATGGCAGTGAGTTTTGGTTATAGTGCCTAAGGCATTTGACTGCTAACCAGAAAACTGGCAGTTCAAACCCACTAGCCACTTCTCAGAAGAAAGAGTGGGCAACCTACTTCCTTAGGGATACCACCTTGGAAACCCAAGGAAGGGTCGCTATGAGTCGGATCCAACTCAATGGCAGTGAGGTTTTTTTTGTATGTGCCTTATCAGGTAATTTTTTAGATAATAAGAAAAATTGAAATAGGAATATGGATTTAGAGGGTGTTAATTCAGAAATTCTGATCCTGTGGCTTTAGTATGCAGATAAAAAGTGGAAACTTTTTGAACTTCAGTGGAAAGCTTTTGCATTAAGTGTCCTTTAGCTCATTAAGCCTATCCTTTGTATGTCTCCTTCAAAGGATTAGACATACTAGTCTAGGTTAAGGTGATAGTGACACCCAGCTGTCCCACATTGGCTATGGTGGTTTTCTCTGAGATTATGATCTAAAGGTTTATTATAAGTTATAAGTCATTGATCTAGAATGTAGGTAGAGTGATAAATGAGTGATACCACTAACACTTCAGTTCTTTGATTCTAAATTCAAACTTTATCCATTAACTATCCTGAACCATGTGACTGGACTTGAGCCCTCTGTGTAAAAGGACAGTTTCTCATCCTCTGTCAGAAGACTCTGAAATATAAGATTTATGAAAAGGCTTGCCAGCACTTTAGAAGAAACGTTCTTTCTACTATCAAATCTTTTAACCTAGAAAACTGAAAATAACCTGCTTCTCTTTTAATTAATAAATACATTTGATGATTCCTCTCTCCTATCTTTTCTTGAAGATAGCTTCCTTTTTCTTAGCAGATTTCAAAAAGCTCTGATTATTTCAATCTCTGATTGTTATAGCTTGCGTAGGGTTCATAATTAGGCCAGTGTATATAATAATTCTTCTGAGAAAGGCCTACTGATGACATAAGAAAAATGCTAATGAAGTTGTGAATGGCGTCTGTTTATCAGTGGGTCCAAGTGAAGCTAGAAAAGACATTTTGAAGTTTGTTTTCATCAAAAGGTGCTTCCATATCATTCAATTATCTTTAAGCTATGCAATCACTTTTTCTTATGGCATTTGACTTGTAAGATTATTTCAACATTTAATAATCACTGAAAGTTCTCTAAAGATAATCATTTTTAAGTTCATTAAAAAAAAAAAAAACCATCACCCAAATCACAATAATAAAAAAAAGATATTAAAAAAAAGATATTAAAAACAACAACAACAACAAAACAAACCAAACTCACTGCCATCAAGTCGATTCTAACAAATAGTGACCCCCACTGGGTTTCCGAGGATG
Source organism: Orycteropus afer afer (assembly GCF_000298275.1). NCBI lineage: Eukaryota > Metazoa > Chordata > Mammalia > Tubulidentata > Orycteropodidae > Orycteropus > Orycteropus afer. The sequence goes on from NW_006921740.1 coordinate 5,031,309, forward strand.
TAAATCTTTACAGAAGTAGATGATCGCCCCATCTTCCTTCCTCAGAGCAGTTGGAGGGTTTGAACCACCAATCTTCTGGTTAGCAGCCAAATGCCTTATCCCCTATGCCACCAGAGCTCCTTAAGTTTGCTTAGGTTTTCACAAATAGCATGCCCATGTAAATAATGTGCATGGAGATGGTGAAATTATATAAAAATTTCTGGCATAGCACATCTGTGCATACACCACTCATGTCCAGTGACATTTCCAGAAGTGAATTTCAACCTTGTTCACTCTCATTCAATAGTCTTGTGCCCCTTTTCATTATTTTTTTTTCCTTTCAGATTTTTTGAAAACAAATTTTCAGTAATTTATTTTATCAGAGAATTTTATAATTATCCAATATCAAATGTAAACATTTCATTTTGTTGATTGCATCTGCGTTAAATTTAGAAATTCTTCATGTAAGTTTGTGTTACTTATTTTTGTTATTGTTAAGTTTATTCTCTGGAATTTTATATTTTTGTTGCTTTTGTGAATTGTTCTTTTTTCCCCATTATAGTTTCTAATTAGTTAATGTGAGAAAATGATTCTCTTGTAACTGGACAACTTAGTGAAATTTCTAATTAATCTTAGTAAATTTTCAAGGTTCACAGTCAAGCTAAAATAATGTGTTTTCTCTTTCTATACAATATTTCTTCTGCATTTTTCTTTCCTCATCTTACTATATTTCAGCTAAAATGTATAAAACAATAATAGAATCGTTCAGAGGCTTCTTGTTATTTCACTGTAAGTATTAAATTTTCTGTTATTAAATGCTTTTTATAAAGTTAAAGATATATCTTGCTAATTAAACTTAACCCACTGTTATTGAGTTGATTCTGACTTATAGTCACCCTATAGGACAGAGAAGAACTACCCCTTGGGTTTCTAAGGCAGATTAACACATCTTTCTCCTGAAGAGCAGCTGAGAGTTTGAACCACTGACCTTTTGGTATCAGCCAGGTGCTCAACCACTGCACCACCAGGACTTCTTATTTTAAACTTACTGAAAATTTATCGTGAATTTTGAGATCTATCAAGTGTTCTTCATCATCTATCAACATTATTATGTGTTTTTTTTCTTAGATTTCGTAATGTTGAGTCATCGTTGCATTCTAAGAGTAAAACCTTCTTGACCATGATGTATTATTCTTTATTAGACTGCCAGGCTTGATTTACTGATATTTTATTTTGTATGTTACATCTGTGCTCATAGATGAAACTGGCTACAGCTTTCTTGTAGGTGTTATTTTTTCAGCTTTGATGTCAATGCTATTCTTTATTCATTCTTTTGATAAATTTTATTAGATTTCTATTATGTGCTTGGGATGCTGGCTGTTAGGTACTGGGAATTAAATGGCGAACAAGATGATAATGTGTCTGCTTTCTTGGTGCTTATGTTGAGGAAGTTTATATTGCTGCTTTGCTCTTATTGAGGGTTGAACTTAAGAAACAGGAAATGAAAACAGAGTATGGTAAATACCACAATAAGGAAGTACAGTGTAAATGAGAATAAACAGGAGAAGCTTCCATCCTAAACTTGGGAAAATTCGAATATGCTTCCCAGAAAAGTAACATTTAAACTGACGTTTAAGTAGGAGTTGTCCATTCAAAAGAGTTAGTGAGTGATGGAAAGGAGAGTGTTGTTTGGAGACAGGAGAGCTTGTGGAAGACCTATAGGTGAGAGAGAATGTGGTGCTTCTGAAACACGAAAAATGCTCAGTTGATTTGGGCGAAAGTGGGACAAAAGAGGAGTTGAGAAATGAGGCTAGGATGCTGACCAGAGATTAGAACATGCAGAGCCTTGTAGAACATGTTCTTAGTTGGACTTTTCATCCTAAGGTTAATGAAAAGCCATGAAAGAATTACCAGCAGAGAAGTGATATGATCAGATTTCTCTATCAGAGAAATCTTACTGGTAGAACGGGAGGTCATACTAGTTAGGAGTAGGGAGACCAGTTAGAAAGTTGTGTGGTAATCCTGGAGAAGGATGACAGTGATCAGAACGAGGGTAACTGGGTACAAGAGAATCAAGAAGCTCTTCTGTTCCTAGAAGGTTTAATAGATTTTAACTGTAAAATTACTTGGAGCACCTGCTGTATTTCAGGGGTTTAATTATAAAATTTTACATTTTTTCCTGGTTAAAGTATTCCTTTTTTCTAACATTACTGAATAAATTTTGCTAATGCATATTTTTCTTGAAAAATGATCCATTTTGTCTACATTTTAAGATATTTAAGTATAAAACACATCACAAAGGATGTTTCAAGATCTGTCCTGAAGTACAATGCTGTCAGTTAGAGGATAATATCCATACGCCTACAAGGAAGACTAGTTAATACAACTATTATTCAAATTTATGCACCAACCACCAAAGCCAAACATGAGAAAATTGAAAATTTTTATCAACTTCTGCAGTCTGAAATTGACTGAACATGCAGTCAGGATGTGTTAATTGGAATGCAAAAGTTGGAAACAAAGAAGAATCACCAGAAGTTGGAAAATTTGGCTTTGGTGACAGAAATAATGCTGGAACTCACATGGTAGAATTTTGCAAGACCAATGACTTATTCATTGCACATACCCTTTTTCAACAACACAAACGGTGGCTGTACACGTGGACTTCGCCAGATGGAACACACAGAAATCATATTGACTACATCTGTGGCAAGAGGTGATGGAAAAGCTCAATATCTTCAGGCAAAAACCAGGCCAGGAGCTGATTGTGGAACAGACCATCAACTGCTCGTATGCAAGTTCAACTTGAAGTTAAAGATAATTAAAACAAGTCCACAAGAGCCAAAATATGATCTTGAATATATCCTTCCTGAATTTAGAGACCATCTAAATAATAGATTTGATGCATTGAACACCAGTGTCCAAAAACCAGAAGAATTGTGGGACAACATCAAGAACATCATCCATGAAGAAAGCAAGAGATCACTAAAAAGATGAGAAAAGAAGACCAAAATGGATGAAAGAAGAGACTCTGAAACTTGCCTTTGAGCAGAGAGTGGCTAAAGCAAATGGAAGAAATGACAAGATAAAAGAGCTGAACAGAAGAATTCTTGAGCAGGCAAACCCAATTACTCTAATGAAATGTGCAAAGACTTGGAGTTAGAAAACCAAAAAGGGAAGAACATACTAAGCATTTCTCAAGCTGAAAAAACTGAGGAAAAAATTTAAGCCTCGAGTTGCAATATTGAAAGATTCTAAGGGCAAAATATTGAATGATGCAGGAAACATTAAAAGAAGATGGAAGGAATACACAGAGTCACTGCACCAAAAAGAACTGGTCAATGTTCATGCATTTCAGGAGGTGGCATATGATCTAGAACCAATAGTACTGCAGGAGGAAGTTGAAGCTGCAATGAAGGAATTGGCGAAGAACAAGCCTCCAGGAATTGACAGAATGCCCATTGAGATATTTGAACAAACGGATGCCCCACTGGAGGCACTCACTTGGTTGTGCTAGAGATTTGGGAGACAGCTACCTGGCCAACTGACTGGAAGAGATCTGTATCTGTACCCATTCCAAAGAGAGGTGATCCCACAGAATGTGAAAATTATTGAACAGTGTCATTAATATCGCACACAAGTAAGATCTTACTGAAGATAATTCAAAAATGGTTGTAGCAGTATATTGAGAGAGAACTTCCAGAAGTTCAGGCTGGATTCAGAAGAAGACGTGGAACAAGGGATATCATTGCTGCTGTGAGATGGATCTTGGCTCAAGGCAAAGACTACCAGAAAGGTGTTTACTTGTGTTTTACTGACTATGCAAAAGCATTTGATTGTGTGGATCATGACATATTTGGATGACATTGAGAAGAATGGGAATTCATGAACACTTAATTGTACTCATTGAGGAACCTGTACATAGGCCAGGAGGCTGTCTTTCTAATCGAACAAGGAGACACTGCATGGTTTAAAATCAGAAAAGGGAGTGCGTCAGGGTTATATCCTTTCCCCACACTTATTCAAACTATATGCTGAGCAAATAATCCAAGAAGCGGGACTATATGAAGAAAAACGTGCCATCAGGATTGGAGGAAGACTCATTAATAACCTGTGATATGCTGATGACACAACTTTGCAGAAAGTGAAGATGACTTGAAACACTTACTGATGAAGATTGAAGACTACAGTCTGTAGTATGGATTACATCTCAATATAAAGAAAACAAAAATCCCCACAACTGGACCTATAAACAGCATCATGATAAATGGAGAAAAGATTGAGGTTGTCAAAAACTTCATATTGCTTGGTTCTACAATTGATGCCAATGGAAGCAGCAGTCAGGACATTAGATGATGTGTAGCACTGGGCAGGTTGGTTGTGAAGGAACTGTTTCAAGTGCTGAGGAGCAAAGATATCTCCTTGAGGACTAAGGTGCGCCTGATACAGGCCATGATATTTTCAGTCGCCTGATATGCATGCGAGAGCTGGACAATGAATAAGGAAGAAGAGTTGATGCTTTTGAGTTGTGGCACTGGTTAAGAATACTGAAAGTGCCATGGACTGCTAAAAGAACTAACAGATCTGTCCTGGAGGAAGTGCACCTGAAATGCTCCTCGGAAGCAAGAATGGCCAGACTTCGTCTCACCTATTTTGGTCATGTTGTCAGAAGGGACCATTCTCTGGAGAAGGATGTCATGCTTGGTAAGGTAGACGAAAAAGGGTAAAGCCTTCAATGAGATGGATTGACATGGTGGCTGTGATGATGAGCTCAAGTACAGCAGGGATCATGGAGCTGGCGCAGAATCGGGCAGTGTTTCATTCTGCTGTGCATAGGGTTGCTATGGGTTGGAAACGACTCAACTGGTACCTAACAACAACAAGTATAAAACTTGCATACAATTCTCTCAGATTTTAATCTCTCCCATACCTGTGTTAAATCCCTTTCTCATTCCTGATGCTCTGTATTTATATATTTTTTTCACTTGTTCTTGCTTATATACACTGGAGAATTGCCGACGTCAGTTTTTCTCAAATGTCTGTTCTTTGTAATACTGTTCCAAATAATGGTGATAAATTGATAAGCAAAAATGTCCACATTCAAATAAGTTTATGAGACTGGATTATGTATATTTAACACAGTTACATACTTTAGAACTTTTCAGTCTTTAATAATTTACAGTGTATTATGAATTCCTAAAGGGAAGATTTAGTATGTAAAGTTTTTCAAATATATTTGCCACAAAACCTTTTTCTCCCTATAGAACCATCTAGTAACACCCTCTGGAACCTAGTATTCAGTGGAGCACAGTTTGGTAGTTTCAAAGAGCGAGCTGTTAGTTTTATTTATTAATTCACTCTTTACTAATTCATTAATTTTTGCTTTCCATTTTTTATTAATTTCCCTACTTTTCTTTTGGTTTATGTATTATTATTATTATTAAATTTTCCAGATTTAAATAACTACTTTATTCATTAGCATCTTCCAGGGATATTAGAAAGAGCATTTAAAGTATGTTACATTTCTTCTTTGTATAGCTTTGGCTGCATTCTGATAGGTTTTAAAATTATGTACACTTAGTTGTTAATTTGTTAATCATTTTGATTTTGATTTCTATTTTGACCAAAGAATTATTCAAAAGAGCTCCTTGAAATATGCAGTTGATTCATTAGACTGCTGTCTGATTTTAATTCACAAGTGGTTAAATATAAATGTGTTCAGTTTTGTATTCTCTTCTCACAGACATGATCAGAGAATATTTTATCTAATGCTGATATAGCTGAACTTTCCTACTTTTCTTTGCATTTGTCTAACAGATATATATAACTAATTTTTTAAAAATTTTCATGATTTCTTTGAAATTTTTATATAATGTTCTTCTTGTCACTAATATGTGGTAGGATTTTTCTTTAACCTATGCTGAGAACTTTGCTCTTTTAGTGCAAGAATATAGTCCATTCACCTGTATTTTGCTAATGATATAATTTGTTCCTTTTAAAAAATAGCTTTACTGAGCTATTCATGTACCATACAATTCGCCCACTTAAAGTGTATAATTCAATGACTTTTAGTATATTCACAGAGTTGTGCAGCCATCGCTACAATCAATTTTAGAACATTTTCATCACTCAGAAATAAATCCCATACCCATTAGTGGTCACTCCTCAGTTCTCCCCAGTCTCTCTACCAGTAAACAACCACTAATCTACTTTCTGTCTCTATAGATTTGTCTGTTCTTGACATTTCATATAAATGGAATCATACAATACATGGTCCTCTGTGACTAACTTCTTTCACTTAGCATATGTTCTAGATTCATCCATGTTCCAGCATGCATCAGTACTTCATTCCTTCTAATGGTTGAATATTATTCCATTGAATGGGCTTACCACATTTTATTTGTCTATTCATCAGTGATGGTCATTTGGATGGTTTCCACTTTTTGAGTGTGGGCATTTGTGGGTAAATTTTTGTGTGGAAGAATGTTTTCTTTCTCTTTGGTATATATCTAGGAACAGAATTGCTAGGTCATATGGTAACTCTGTGTTTAACTGTTTGAAGAAGTACCACACTATTTACCACAGTGGCTGCACCATTTTACATTTCCACCAGCAATGTGTGCAATTTCCAGTTACTCCATATCCTTACCAGCACTTGTTATTTCAAGTTCTTTTTTATTTTTTATTTCATTTCTTTTGCTGAATTGACCCAGTTCATCAGTTAAATATCCTATTTCAATTCTAATTGTGATTATGCTTAGATTTTTAAAAATGTGTTTAAACATATATTTTCTGTTCATTGCAAGACACTACTGCTATTTCCCTTCCCTGTTCCTCTGTCAGTATTGCTAATTGATCTGAATACTATTTTCTTTGCCACTGTAACCCTAACTAGAGTTACCCAAGAGATGAGCCTACTGATATGATTGCTAAAGTCTTTCAAGAAGAAAGATAATATTTTCAAATTTCTCAGTTTGCACAGTTGGAGATTAGTACATGTTTCAAATAGGAAAAAAAAAAAAGATTTCTGTTTGGGCTTTGTCTTCTAAAGTCTCTTTTAAATGTTCTACATTTGTTTATGTGTAAATTTGGAAACTAATTTACTCTTGAAAAATGGGAATTTGATAGTATAATGCTTGAGCAAATAAAAAAAGGGTGGTGGTGGTGGTGTTTTACATTGCATAAATACAAAGCTAATAAAGAAACCAAAATACATGATTTCTAAGTAAAAGATAAGATACAATATAGTGAGATTGGCTCAGTAGACCATTCCCTGCTACAGACCCTTTTTTTTTTTTTTTTTTTTTCAGAGCTACTTTGAATTTTTATGGCTACACATAATTCCTTCAAGTGGACAGTTGATGGGATGCTATCTGAAGCCCTTTGGCCTCCTTAGGGTTGCTTGAATGTACTTGCATGAATTCTTGCTATCAAATACATGTAAATCTTTCCACTTTAGTTTCATCATAATTGTTTTCTTAGTTTAAATGACTTTAAGAGTTCTGCCTTATATTTGAAAACTCAATCTCTCTCAGCATTGATTGAAAAACTGAAAAATTTCTCAGCACGTTATACAGTAGTTTATGGTTCTGTTTGAAATGACAAATTGTTCAGTTAGTCAATAATATTTACTACACCTCAATAGTAAAATACTATACTAAATATTGTAGGAATCTATAGAGTAATCCCTCAAGAAGCCCAAATTCTAATAATGTTGTTGTTGTTGTTAAGTGCCGTCGAGTCGTTTCCGACTCATAGCGACCCCATGCACAGCAGAACGAAACACTGCC
>NW_006921740.1:5040648-5042053 GCF_000298275.1 Orycteropus afer afer
TTTTTCTTCAGTTCTTTCAGTTTGAGAAATGCTGAGCGTGTTCTTCCCTTTTGGTTTTCAGACTCCAGGTCTTTGCACATTTCATTATAGTAATATATATTGAAAAATACAGAAAAATTGATGCAATACTTGAAAGCAGAGGTTAGTGGTTAAATTTGCACACACAAAAATCAGTGTAGATGGATTCATGCACCAGTTTCTTAGTGCTTTGGCCTTGGATAAGTCACCAAGTTTGCACATATGGAAAAGGAGCAGAACAATACTCGTACCTGCATCATAGGCTTGGGGAGATTAAATAAAATAAAATGTGCATACACACTCCTGGCACGTAGTAAGCACTCAGTGTTGTTGTTGTTAGGTATCATCGAGTCAGCACTGATGCATAGCGACCTTATGTACAACAGAACGAAACACTGCCTGGACCTGCGTCATCCCCACAATCCTTGCTATACCTGAGCCCATTGTTGCAGCCACTGTGTCAATCCATCTCATTGAGGGACTTCCTCTTTTTCATTGACCTTCCACTTTACTGAGCATGATATCCGTTTCTAGGGAATGGTTCCTTCTGACAACATGACTAAAGTAGGTGAGGCGAAGTCTGGCTGTTCTTGCTTCCAAGGAGCATTTGGCTGCACTTCTCCCAGGACAGATTTGTTAGTTGTATTAGCATTCCATGATACTTCCAGTATTCTTCGCCAACACACAACTCAAAAGCATCAACTCTTCTTCAGTCTTCCTTATTCTTTTTCCACCTTTCATATGCATATGTTGTTGTTGTTAGGTGCCATTGAGTCATCTCTGACACATAGGGACCCTATGCACAGCAGAACGAAACACCACCTGGTCCTGCACCAGCTCCGTGATCCTTGCTATACCTGAGCCCATTGCCGTAGCCACTGTGTCAGTCCATCTCGTTGAAGGCCTTCCCTTCTTTTTGTCGACTCTCCACCTTAACAAGCATGACATCCTTCTCCAGGGAATAGTCCATTCTGATAACATGACCAAAGTAGGTGAGACAAAGTCTGGCCATTCTCACTTCCAAGAAGCATTCTGGCTGCACTTCCTCCAGGACAGAACTGTTAGTTCTTTTAGCAGTCCATGGTACTTTCAGCATTCTTCACCAGCACCACAACTCATAAGCATCAGTTCTTCTTTGGTCTTCCTTATTCATTGTCCACCTCTCACATGCATATGAGGCAATTAAAAATATCATGGCTTGTGTCAGGTGCACCTTAGTCCTCAAGGAGACATCCTTGCTCTTCAGCACTTGAAAGAGGTCCTTTGCAGCCCACTTGCCCAGTGCTATACATCATCCTGGGAGCTCTGGTAGCATAGTGCCTAAGGCACTTGACTGCTAACCAGAAGGCTGGCGGTTCAAACCCACCAGCCACTCCTTGGAAGGAAG
>NW_006921740.1:5042583-5044658 GCF_000298275.1 Orycteropus afer afer
TGGTCTATGTACAGGTTCCTCATGAGTACAATTAAGTGTTCGGGAATTCCCATTCTTCTCAATGTTATCCACAATTTGTTATGATCCACAAGATCATATGGTTTTGCATAGTCAATAAAACACAAATAAACACCTTTCTGGTATTCTTTGCTTTCAGCCAAGGTCCCTCTGAAGTCAACAGTGATATTCCTTGTTCCACATCCTCCTCTAACTCCAGCTTGCACGTCTAGAAGTTCTCTGTCAATATACTGCTGCAACTATTTTTTAATTATCTTCAGTAAAATTTTACTTGCATGCAATATTAATGATATTGTTCAATACTTTCCACATTCTATGGGCTCCCCTTTCTTTGGAATGGGTACAGATACAGATCTCTTCTAGTCAGTTGGCCAGGTAGCTGTCTTCCAAATTTCTTGATACAGATGAGTAAGTGCCTCCAGCACAGCATCTGTTTTTTGAAACATCTCAATGTGTATTCCGTCAGTTCCTGGAGACTTGTTCTTCACCAGTTACTAAGTGCAGCTTTTACTTCTTTCTTCAATACCATTGGTTGTTGATCACATGGTACCTTCCTGAAATGGATGAACATTGATCAATTTGTTTGGTGACTCTGTGGATTCTGTCCATCTTCTTTTGATGTTTTCTGCATCATTCAGTATTTTGCCATAGAATCTTTCAGTATTGGAACTTGAGGCTTGAACTTTTTCCTTCATTTCTTTCAGCTTGAGAAATGCCAATTTTGTTCTTTCCTTTTGCTTCTCCAACTCCAGGTCTTTGCACATTTCATGATAATAACTGACTGTCTTCTCAAACTACTCTTTGAAATCTTCTGTTCAGCTCTTTTATCTTTTCATTTCCTCCATTTTTTAGCTATAGTCCTTTCAAGGGCAAGTTTCAGAGTCTATTCTGATATCCATTTTGGTCTTTTCTTCCTTTCCTGTCTTTTTAATGACCTTTTGCTTTCTACATGTTCTGCAGTCAGTTCCTGACCTTGCACTCAATAAGCAATTGTGAACTTTTTAATTATGAAATACATACATCCAGAAACTGTACAGATCATATATGCACAATTGAACAAATAATGGTAAGTCAATACTTATAAAATCACCACTCTAGTGGCAGGAAATGGAATATTACTGGCATGGAGAAACCACCCCTGACTTGTGTTGCTTTTTTCCATCATAACACCTTGTCTCCTGCCTCTACCATCTTCTTTGATAGCCATTTGCTTTCTTTCTTAAATTTTTACCCCTCAAATAATCTAGTTTAGTTTTGTCTATCTGTGAACTTTTCTAAATGGCTATGTCTTGCATCTTTCATTCAACATCATATATGAAATGCTTCCTTATTGATGAGTGTAGCTCTAATTCATTCATCTTCATTGCTGTCTGGTATCCCAATATATAAATATATAAACAATTTATTGATGTAGTCTACTATTGATAGATATTTAAATTATTACAGCAGATGATTTTGATTCATGCTGTTACTGATAATAATTTTGAACACTTTTTTAAAAAAATTATTCTTACTAATAGCACTGACATAAACATCTTGGTACATATATTCTAGAAATTACTTCAGAGTGAAATTGCTGGGAGATCGAGTATGTATAATTTTAACTTTAGTCAGTCATGCCAAACAGTTTTCTAAAATGGTTCTTCCATTTTTCACTTTTACCTGCTATGTATGAGGGTTTTCATTAGTACATATCCTCACAAATACTTGGCATTGGTTAGACTTTTAATGTTTACCAACTGAGTAGGTGGGTGTGTTATCATAATTTATTGCGTGTATGGGTTTTATCAATCTCAGACTTACAAAAAGTTGCAAGTACTGTACAAATAACCTATTTTTTTTCCTTGAACTCTTTTAGAATAACTTGTCAGTACAATACCTTATTTCTTGAGAATTCTTTAGTGTATATTTTCAACAAGTAAGCATTGCCCTATATATCCACAATTGTTGTTGTTGTTGTTGTTATGTGCCATTGAGTCAGACCCGACTCATAGCGACCCCTCCTTGGGTTGTCAAGGCAGTATCACTATGGAAATAGATTGCCCAACCTTCCTTCC
>NW_006921740.1:5044758-5052591 GCF_000298275.1 Orycteropus afer afer
AGGAGTGGCTGGTGGGTTTGAATCGCCAGCCTTCTGGTTAGCAGTCAAGTGCCTTAGGCACTATGCTACCAGAGCTCCTATATATCCACAGTACAACCAGAAAAATCAGGAAATTTACACTGTATTACAGTGTTACTGTCTAATCCTCAGATCTCATACATGTTTTGTCAGGTCAGGTGGTAGATGGTATTTATATATATGTACATACAGAACCACCAGCCTTCTGGTTAGCAGTCAAATGCCTTAGGCACCATGCCACCAGAGCTCCTAGCTATCACTAGCTAAAAATAAATATTAATTTTATTTTGTGGTTGTTATTAAGAGTATATACAGCAGAGCAGACACCAACTCAACAAATAGAAGAAATGGCAAGATAAAACAGTTGAACAGATTTCAAAGAGCAGCTCAAGAAATCGAAGTAAAATATTACAAAGAAAATGTGCAAAGACATGGAATTAGAAAACCAAAAGGGAAGAACATGCTTGGCATTTCTCAAGCTGAAGGAACTGAACAAAAAAGTCAAGCCTTGAGTTGTAATATTGAAAGATTTTATGGGCAAAATATTGAATGATGCAGGAAGCATCAAAAGAAAATGGAAGGAAAATGCAGTCACTTGTACTTAAAGAATCAGTCAATGTTCAACTATTTCAGGAAAGAGCATATGATCAAGAACCAATGTATTGAAGGAAGAAGTCCAAGATGCACTGAAGGCATTGGTGAAAAACAAGGCTCTAGGAAATGATAGAATACTCATTGAGATGTTTCAATAAATGGATGCAGGGCTGGAGGCACCCACTCATCTTTGCCAAGAAGTTTGGAAGACAGCTACCTGGTTAGTGACTGGAAGAGATCTATATTTGTACCCATGGCAAAGAAGGGTGCCCAATAGAATGTGCAAATTATCAAACAATATCATTAATATCACATGCAAGTAAAGTCTTACTGAAGATAATTCAGAAACAATTGTAGCAGTATATTGACAGAGAACTTCCAGAAATGCAAGCTGGATTCAGAAGAGGATGTGGAATGATGGATATCATTGCTAATGTCAGATGGATCTTGGCTGAAAGCAAAGAATACCAGAAAAGATGTTTACTTCTCTTTTCTTGACTGTGCAAAAGCATTTGACTGTGTGGATCGTAACAAATTATGGATAACATTGAGAAGAATGGGAATTCCAGAACACTTAATTGTGCTCATGAGGAACATGTACATTGACCACGAGGCTGTGGTTCATACAGAATAAGGGGACACTGCATGGTTTAGTATCAGGAAGGGAGTGTATCAGATTGATACTTTTTCAATCTGTATGCTGAGCAAATAATCTGAGAAGCTGGACTGTATGAAGAAGAACATGACATGAGAATTGGAGGAAGACTTATTAACAACCTGTGATATGCAGATGACACAACCTTGCTTGCTGAAAGTGAGGATGACTTGAAGCACTTACTGATGAAGATCAAAGATTACAGTATGCAGAATGGATTACATTTCAACCTAAAGAAAATGAAAATCCTCACAACTGGACCAATAAGTAGCATAATGATAAAGGGAAAAAAGATTGAAGTTGTTAAAGATTTCATGTTACTTGGTTGCACAATCAAGCAGGGAAGCAGCAGCCAAGAAATCAGATGTATTGTGCTGAGCATATCTGCTGCAAAAGACTTCTTTAAAGTGTTAAGAAGCAAAGATGTCACATTGAAAACTAAGGTGCACTTAACCAAACCATAGGAGCTCTGGTAGCGTAGTGTGTAAGGCACTTGACTGTTAACCAGAAGGCTGGCGGTTCAAACCCACTAGCCACTCCTTGGAAGGAAGGTTGGGCAATCTACTTCCGTAGTGATACTGCCTCGGAAACCCAAGGAGGGGTCACTATGAGTCGGGTCTGACTCGATGGCACATAACAACAACAACAACCAAACCATGGTATTTTCAGTCACCTTATATGCATGTGAAAGCTGGGCAATGAATAAGGAAGACTGAAGAAGAATTGATGCTTTTGAATTGTGGTGTTGGTGAAGAATACTGAAAATACCATGAACTGTGAGAAGGATGAATGAATCTGTCCTGGAGGAAGTGGAGCTGGAATGCTCCTTACAAGTGAGAATGGCCAGACTTTGTCTCACCTGCTTTGATCACGTTGTCAGAAAGGACTAGTCCCTGGAGGAGGATATCATGCTTGGTCAAGTGGAGGGTCAGTGAAGAAGGGGAAGACCCTCAACAAGATGGATTGACACAGTGGTTGCAACGATAGGCTTAAGTATAGCAAGGATTGTGAGGATGGTGTACAACCTGGCAGTGTTTCGTTCTGTTGTGCATAGGGTTGCTATGAATTGGTGCCACCTCGACAGTACCTAACAACAACAACAACAGAATAATCTTTACGGAAGCAGACTGCCACATCTTTCTCCTGCAGAATGGCTGCTGGGTTTGAACCATCAACCTTTCAGTTAACAGCCGATGGCTTAACCAATGTACCACCAAAACCCAAAAACCAAAGTCACTGCCATCAAGTTGATTACAACTCCTAGTGACTGGTCCTTGGGTTTCCAAGGCTGTATCTCTATGGAAATAGATTGCCCAATCTTCCTTCCAAGAAGTGGCTGGTGGGTTTGAACCACCAGCCTTCTGGTTAGTAGTCAAATGCCTTAGGCACTACACCACTGGGGCTTTCTCATCCTGTACCTCATTCTTTATCAAAACACTTTATTTCTATCATGATACTCAACATGATTTGCAGGCATTCAGTTATTTACTTGCTTATTGTCCTATTTTCCTCATTAGACTCCAGGCTCATGAGAGTAGCAACTTGGCCTAGCTTGTTCATCCTTGTGTCCACTAGTGCCTAGCCTGGCACGTGGTAGGCACTCAGTAGATATTTGTTGAATAAATCAACATACACAATCAAATCAACATACAAGTCATGGTAAATGCTAATAGTGTTTGAAGAGAATAACTATGGTTCAGTAATTAATGTCACTAGGAATGAATACTATTCAGTCACCTGAAAGAAGGAACATACCCTTTTCAAAGCATGGAGAAGAAGATTGAATGCTAATGTTGATGTATGAGAATCAAGTGATTTTTGGAATCTAAATTTTTCTAAAACCTACAGAGGGCAGAACACTGAATCAGTGAGAGAACCTATTAAATCTGTATTAATGAATTCCCTTATCTTTAAAATGAAAAATAGCTTCTCTTACAAGGCCATAGAGCTTATAAGGAGGGTGTTTGAAAGCCACTTTTTCCACTTGTATTTTGTGAATGATGGCTCCCAGAGAGGATGTGTATGTAAGCTGGAAAAAATGAGCTCAGCACAGATGCTCATCAGTGGCTATAAGATTTTGCCAAGGGATATGATTGTTGGTGGGAGCTCTGGTAGCATAGTGGCTAAGGCACTTGACTGCTAACCAGAAGACTGGTGGTTCAAACCCACCAGCCACTCCTCGGAAGGAAGATGGGGCAATCTACTTCCGTAGTGATACCGCCTCGGAAACCCAAGGAGGGGTCGCTATGAGTCGGGTCCGACTCGACGGCACATACCAACAGCAACAACAACAACATGATTGTTGGTAGAGGATAAAGAAGCAGCTAAAAAGAATAGGAACCCAACCACTCATCTTTTCTAAGAGATATTTGTAACAGACTGGTCTAGATCCTTTGTGACAAATTGTTAAAGGTTTGGATTTTTTTTTTTTTTATTTTAAATTTGTATTGTGATTTGGGTGAAAGTTTACAGAGCAAATTCATTTTCCATACAGTGGTTCACATACACTTTGTCTCATGACATTGACTGCAATTTCCAGCAATGCAACAGCTTCCCTCCCACTTCCTCCCCATAGTTACCTCTTCCCTGTGTCCTTCCCTCCCATGTACTCCTGCTCCCTGAGCTGTCTCCCTATGCATACACAGTTCTCCCATGATTGATCTCTCCAAATAGTCTATCTACTAATGTAAATGTTCAGCCCATATGCCTGTCTTTTGTTTGGCTGAAAGCCACAGGAATGGGTTCAATTCCAGATCTGAAGGGCAGCTAGGGGCCATCCCAAACCTTTAACCATTTGTCACAAAGGATCTAGACCAGTCCAACTGTCACAAATATCTCTTAGAAAAGGTGAGTGATTGGGTTCCTATTCTTTATTGCTGCTTCCTTTTCTTCTACGAAGAGTCATATCCCTTGGCAAAACATTATAGCCAATGATGAGCATCTTCACTGAACTCATGGGTTTCACCAGGTGCTATCAGACCAGCAAATCTGGTCCCTTTTTTTTTTTTTTTAGATGATTTTGAGTTTTGTTCCACATTGTTCTCCCACTCTATCCAGGATCTCCTACATAGATCCCTCTCCAAGTGGTTCACAGTGGTAGCCAGGCACCATCTAGTTCTTCTGGTCTCATAGTCATATAGGCTGATGATCATATGGTGTACCAGTCCCTGGACAAATTGTTTCCATGAATTGTTTCCATTCTTTGGTTTTCTTCATTCTTCTTTGCTCTGGACGAGGAGAGACCCATTGTTGCATCTAGATGGCAGCTTGTAAGTTTTTAAGATCCCGTTTGCTACCTGCGAAAGTAGTATGTGGAACAATGTTTTTGTGTAGTATGTTATGCCAATTGACCTTGATGTCCTCTGTGACCATGGTCAGGTTTGGGATTTTTAACTATTGATTTTTTTTTATAAATTCCAAAACCTAGGTTTTTCATTAAAATAGCAATTCAGTCCAATAATAATAATATCTGTGCTAGTCAGCTGTTCTGTTGTTAACAAATAGTCCCAAAATCTCAGTGACTTGTGACAACTGAGGTTTGTTTCTCACCCACATTACATTCCTGCCATAGGTCAGCATTGGTTCAGCTCCTTTGTCCTGTGTCTTTTCATTGCAGGATTCAGGCGGAAGGAACAGCCCCTATTTGAGACATCCTGTGCTCATGGTAGAAGGAAAAGATATAAGAGCTAGTAGATATAACTATTTGCCCGATACCGTTCTAAGTACATTACGTTTATTAACTCACTGAATCCCCACAATAGCCTTGTTGTTTTCAGTGCTGTCCAGTTGACTCTGAGTCATAGCAGCCCCATGCACAACAGAATGAAGCCCTGCCCAGTCCTGAGCCAGCCTGACAATCATTGCCATCCTCGAGCCCGTCATTGCAGCCACCATGTCAATCCATCTAATTGAGGAGCTTCCCCTCTTTTCACTGACCCTCTATTTTACCAAGTATAATACCCTTCTCCAGGGAATGGTCCCTTCTGATCACATGACCAAACTGGGTGAGATGAGGTCTGGTCTTGATTATATCCCACCTGAATTTAGAGATCCTCTGAAGAGTAGATTTGACGCATTGAATGCCAATGACTGAAAACCAGACGAATTGTGGGATGGCATCAAGAACGTCATACATGAAGAAAGCAAATGGTCATTAAAAAACAGGAAAGGAAGAAAAGATCAAAATGGGTATTAGAAAAGACTGAAATTTGCTGTTGAATGGAGAGTAGGTAAAGCGAATGGAAGAAATGCTGAAATAAAAGAACTGAACAGAAGATTACAAAGGGTAACTCAAGAAGGCAAAGTAAAGTATTATGATGAAGTGTGCAAAGACCTGAAGCTAGAAAACCACAGGAATCGTTCAATGTTTTGCCCATAGAATCCTTCAAGGCTTGAATTTTTTCTTTAGTTCTTTCACCTCGAGAAATGCCAAGCATGTAATCTTTATGGAAGCAGACTGCCACATCTTTCTCCCATGGTCGGTTTGAACCAGTGACCTTTTGGTTAAAAGTTGTGCACTTAAAGACTGCATCACCAGGGCCCTTTAAAGGATGCCACGAGGGAAATAAAACATGTGGAGTCAGGTACTTCATTTGTTGTAGAAATGTTGAAGACAGTGCCTACTGCCTCAACTCGGTGTTGCCCAAATAGCAATCTATGTGCAAATTTCCTTTTAAAATTCAGGGTCAGGAAACTTTGCTTTTCCTGAGATGCTGTGTGCCTCTTCCTTTCTGCCAACGAGAATGATGTAACTAATTTGTGCCTCCTTTTCATTTTGACTCCCCATAGCCCCAAAGTTCAGCTCTGGCATGCGTGTTTGTGCCTTCCATTTCAATGATCTTGAATTTCTACTCTCTCTTATATTTTCCATGGCCTAATTTTTTTTTTCTGTCAATATTTTACTGTCATTTGATTGGTTACCCATGTACGTTCTGAAAGCCATCCCAAGTCCCTGTGGAATGAGGTAAAAAGTATAAAATAAATACAAATACATGCATGTATTCTTACTGTCATAAAACAACTACTATACAATCCACTAAATTTGGTTGCTGACAGAAGAACCTTTTCCCCTGGTCATGTAAAAATAACAAGTATTGTGTTTCTCTGTGTTGTGTCTGTGGTTCCTACAATACAAACATGTTCTTGAAGGTGTTTGGATTGTGTAGGGGTAGCTTTCTGAAAACGAGTGGTCTGATTTGTGTTCTTTCGCTTTGCTTAAATAGTACTTTTGCCTGAACCTCTGTTGGCCCTTACCAAAAATTCTGTAAGGAAATATTTTTTATACCTCCCTCAAAGGAACTAATAAAAATCATCCAGTAGGTTCTGGTCTTCTTGCATAAAGGCAGATCTTGTTTGTGCTCTGCCCATTAGTCTCAGAAAAGGCCATTTTTGAAAAGTTGTAATAATTTCAGGTAAATTGGCAACTATTTTCTATAGAAGGTGAAAGTCTCTGCCTGAGACCCACAAATTGTCTGCCTGATAGATACGTGTGTGTGTGTGTGTGTGTGTGTGTGTGTATTAGGACTTTAACTATTGTTTTTTTTTTTAATTTTTATTGTGATTTAGGTGAAAGTTTATAGAGCAAATTCATTTTTCCATGTAGCAGTTCATACACATTTTGTTTCATGACATTGACTGCAATTCCCCATAATGTAACATCTCTCTTCCCACTTCCTCCCCATAGTTACTTTCTCCCTGATAATTTATTTTAAGGGCCAGTAATTCCTTATATTTATGGATGGCTGTCACCTATGTGATGATATGTCAACTCAGAGAGAGGAGAATGTGTATCACAAAACCAAAAACCAAACTCACAGCCGTTGAGCCAATTCATTGTGACCCTTTTTAAAACAGAGCAGAACTCCCCCGTAGGGTTTCTAAGGCTGTAAATTGTTACAGAAGCAGACTGCCTCGTCTTTCTCCTGTGGAGTGGCTGATGTGTTCAAACCACTAACCATTTGGTTAGCAGCCAAAAATGTTTTAACTACTATACCACCAGAGCTCTGATGTGTATCACAGCAAACCATGACATCCATCAGGGTGATGTCACCATGCTGGCTTTGCCAGCAATCAGCTCTTTCAGAATTCTGGCTGAATTCTGAGTTTGCATGTTGATTCAAGGTGTAGGGTTTTTTTCAGGACACATCCTTGGGCAAAACTTCCTTGTTGATATTGTTTATGAACTCCACAGAAATAAAGGCTTGCACTGTTGCTCCCCTGAGCCTTTCTTGTTGTTGTTGTTGTTATGTGCCGACGAGTCAGACCCGACTCATAGCGACCCCTCCTTGGATTTCCGAGGCAATATAATTACAGAGGTAGATTTCCAACCTTCCTTCCAAGGAGTGGCTGGTGAGTTTGAACCACCAGCTTTCTGGTTAGCAGTTAAATGCCTTAGGTACTACGCTACCAGAGCTCCAGTAAATCTTTATGGAAGTAGACCACCCATCTTCCTTCCAAGGAGTGGCTGGTGGGTTTGAACTGCCAACCTTCTGGTTAACAAGCAAAGGCCTTAGGCACTGTGCTACCAGAGCTCCTTTCTTTTTTTTTTTTTTATTAGGATTTGGGTG
>NW_006921740.1:5052712-5063690 GCF_000298275.1 Orycteropus afer afer
CGACGGCACATAACAACAACAACAACAACTATGGAAGGAGATTACCCCATCTTCCTTCCGGGGAGTGGCTGGTGGGTTTGAACCGCCAGCTTTCTGGTTAGCAGTCAAGTGCCTTAGCCACTATGCTACCAGAGCTCCCTTCTTGTTGTTAGCTGCCATTAAATCAGGTCCAACTTATGGCAGCCTTGTTTTGTTGTTGTTAGTGCCATCAGGTTGGTTTCCACTTACAGTGACCCTGTACACAACAACAGAACAAAACACTGCCCACTCCTGTGCCATCGTTGCAGCCACTGTGTCATTCCATCTCATTGAAGGTCTTCCCCTTTTTTGCTGACCCACTACTTTACTAAGCAGGATGTTCTTCTCCAGGGGTTGGTCTCTCCTGACAACATAACCAAAGTACTAGAGACAAAGGCTGGCCATTCTCACTTCTAAGGAGCATTCTGGCTGTACTTCCTCCAAGACAGATTTTACTATTTTTTATTCTTCATCAACACCACAAATTCAAATGCTTCAATTCTTCTGGTCTTCCTTATTCAGTGTTCACCTCTCACAAGTGACGTCTTTGCTCTTAAATACTTTAAAGAGATCTTTTGCAGCAGATTTGCCCAATGCAATATATTATTTGATTTCTTGACTGCTGCTTCCATGGGCATTGATTGTGAATCCAAGTAAGGTGAAATCCTTGATAACTTCAGTCTTTTTTTTTTTTTCCATTTATCATGATGTTGCTTATTGGTGCAGTTGTGAGGATTTTTTAATTTTTTTTTATATTGAGGTGTAATCCATACTGAAGGCTGTCATCTTTAATCTTCATCAGTAAGTGCTTCAAGTCTTCTTCACTTTCAGCGAGCAAGGTTGTATCTTCTGCATATCACATTTTGTTAATGACTCTTCCTCCAATAATGATGTTGCATTCTTCTTCATATAGTCCAGCTTCTCAGATTATTTTCTCAGAATCCAGATTGAATAAATATGGTGAAAAGATACAACCCTGACACACACCTTTCTTAACTTTAAACCATGCAGTATCCCCTTGTTCTGTTTGAATGACTGCCTCTATGTCTATGTACAGGTTCCTCATGAGTACAATTAAGTGTTCTGGAATTCCCATTCTTCTTAATGTTATCCATAATTTGTTATGATCCACGCAGTCATATGCCTTTGCATAGTCAATAAAAACAGGTAAACATCTCTCTGGTATTCTTTGCTTTCAGCCAAGATTGATTTGACATCAGCAAAGATATCCCACATTCCATGCCCTCTTCTGAATCCAGCTTGGATTTCTGACAGTTCCTTGTTAATGTACAGCTGCAACACTTTATGAATTATCTTCAGCAAAATTTTACTTGTGTGTGATATTAATGATATTGCTCAATAATTTCCACATTCTGTTGGATCACCTTTCTTTTAAGTGGGCACAGATATCAATCTTTTCCAGTCAGTTGGCTGCCTCTACATTTCTTGGCATACATAAGCGAGCACCTCCAACGCTGCATTCATTTGTTGAAACATCCCAGTGGGTATTCCATCAGTTCCTGGACCCTTGTTTTTCTTCAGTTCCTTCAGTGCAGCTTGAATTTCTTACTTCAATATCGTTGGCTCTTGATCATGTGCTGCCTCCTAAAATGGCTGAATGTCAACCTGTTCTTTTTGATACAGTTACTGTGTGTTTCTTTCCATCTTTTTTTTTTTTTTTGATGTTTCCTGCATTGTTCAATATTTTGCACACAGACTCATTCAGTATCACAATTCGAGCCTTGAAGTTTTCCTTCATTTCTTTCAGCTTGAAAAATCCTGAGTGTGTTTTTCCCCTTCGATTTTCTAACTCCAGGTCTTTGCACATTTCATTATAATGCTTTGTCTTTTTTGAGCCCCTTTTTAACATCTCTTTTCAGTTCTTTTACTTCTGTTTTAGCTACTCTCCATTCAAGAGCAAGTTTCAGAATTTCCTCTGAAATTCATTTTTGGTCTTTTCTTCTTTCCTGTCTTTTTAGTTACTTTTTGCTTTCTTTATGTATGATGTCCTTGGTGTCATCCCACCACTCATCTAATTTTAGCTCACTGATGTTTAGTGCATCAAATCTGTTCTTTAGATGGTCTTTACATTGAGGTGGGATATGTATACTCAAGGTCATATTTTGGCTCTCATGGACTCGTTTTAATTTTCTTAAGCTTCAACTTAAAATCGTTGTTGTTGTTAGGTGCCGTCGAGTCATCTCTAATTCATAGCAACCCTATGCACAGCAGAAGGAAACACTGCCTGGTCCCATGCCAGCACCACGATCCCTGCTGTACTTGAGCCATCACTACAGTCACTGTGTCAATTCATCTCATTGAGGGCCTTCCCCTCTTTCATCAACTCTCCACTTTACCAAGCATGACATCCTTCTCCAGGGAATGGTTCCTTCTGACAACATGACCAAAGTAAGTGAGACGATGTCTGGCCATTCTCCCTCCCAAGGAGCATTCTGGCTGCACTTCCTCCAGGACAGATTTGTTAGTTCTTTTAGCAGTCCATGGTACTTTCAGCTTTCTTCGCCTGCCCCACAACTCAAAAGCATCAATTCTTCTTTGGTCTTCCTTACTCATTGTCCAGCTCTCACATGCATATGAGGTGATTGAAAATACCTTGTGACAAGTGCACCTTAGTCCTCAAGGAGACATCTTTACTCCTCAGCATTTGAAAGAGGTCCTTTGTAGCCGACTTACCCAGTGCTATATGTCATCTGATGTCCTGACTGCTGCTTCCATTGGCGTTGATTGTAGAACCAAGCAGATGTAAAGTCTTTGACAACTTCAATCTTTTCTCCATTTATCATGATGCTACTTATAGGTCCAGTTTTGAGGATTTTTGTTTCTTTATATTGAGATGTAATCCATACTGTGAACTGTATTCTTCAGTCTTCAAGTTTGCATCATTCAATATTTTGCCCATAGAATCTTTCAGAATTGCAACTCGAGGCTTAAATTTTTTTTCCTCAGTTTTTTCAGCTTGAGAAATGCCAAGCATGTTCCTCCCTTTTGGTTTTCTAACTCCAGGTCTTTGTACATTTCGTTATGGTAATTGACTTTGCTCTAGCTGCTCTTTGAAATCTTCTGTTCAGCCCTTTTATCTTGTCATTTCTTCCATTTGCTTTAGCTACTCTCCATTCAAGGGAAAGTTTCAGAGTCTCTTGTGACATCTGTTTTGGTCTTTTCTTCCTTTCTCATCTTTAATAACCTCTTGCTTTCTTCATGGATGATGTTGTTTATGTCATCCTACAACTCTTCTGGTTTTCAGTCATTGGTGTTCAATACATCAAAGCTATTCTTGAGATGGTGTCTAAATTCAGGGAGGATATATTCAAAATCATATTTTGGCTCTCACGGACTTGTTTTAATTATCTTCAAGTTGTACTTGCATATGAGCAGTTGATGGTCTGTTCCACAATCAGCTTCTTACTGTTTTGCCTGATGAAATTGAGCTTTTCCATCACCTCTTGCCACAGATGTAGTCAATTTGATTCCTGTGTATTCCATCTGGCAAAGTCCACGTGTATAGTCACTGTCTGTGTTGTTGAAAAAACGTGTTTACAATGAATAAGTCGTTGGTCTTGCAAAATTCTATCATGCGCTCTCCAGCGTTATTTCTGTCACCAAGGCCAACTTTTCCAATTACCAGTGATTCTTCTTTGTTTCCAACTTTTGCATTCCAGTCACCAGTGATAATTAACTCATCTTGATTGCACATTCAGTCAATTTCAAACTGCAGAAGTTGATAAAAATCATTTTCCTCATCTTTGGCTTTGGTAGTTGGTGTATAAATTTGAATAATAGTTGTATTAACTGGTCTTCCTTGTAGGCGTATGGATATTATCCTATCACTGACAGCGTTGTACTTCAAGACAGATTTTGCAGCATCCTTTGTGATGATGAATATCACACCATTCCTCTTTAAATTGTCATTCCCGGCATAGTAGATCATATGGTTGTCTGATTCAAAATGGCCAAAACTAGTCCATTTCAGCTCACTAATGCCTAGAATATCAATCTTTATGCATTCCATTTCATTTTTGACAACTTCCAATTTTCCTAGATTCATACTTCGCACATTCCATGTTCTGATTATTAACAGATGTTTACAGTTGTTTCTCCTCAATTTGAATCGTGCCATGCCAGCAAATGGAGGTCTCAAAAGCTTTACTTTATCCATATCAGTAAGGCTGATTCTACTCTGATGATGCCGTTCTTTCCCAGTTGTATTTTGAGAGCCTTCTGATCTAAGGGGCTCGTCCTCCGGCACTGTATCAGACAGTATTTCTGAGCTGTTCATAAAGTTGCACAATAATGTATCAGACAGTGTTTCTGTGCTATTCATAAGGTTTTCCTGGCCAATTCTTTGAGAAGTGGATGGCCTCTTCCTTCTTCCTATTGTGTCTCAGTCTGTAAGCTGCACTGAAACCTGTGCACGATGTGCAACTCTGTTGGCATTTGAATGACCTGTAGCACAGCCTCAAGCCTCACAGCAACACAGAAGCCACAATAGTATGACAAACTGACAGACAAGTTTGTCTCCCTTAGTGGTTCGAAACCTCTCCACCCTTCCCTTCCCTGGGTCCCTGCTGCTGCTTGCTCTGTCATCCCCTGGCTTCTCTTTCCCCTGCTTTCCTGCCTATTTGGGGTGGGGTCTGGGTCCATCCCCTTGCCTGAATCTCTGCTGCTGCTCTGCTCTGTTGTCCCCCTGGCTTCTCTTTCTCCTGCTTTCCTGCCTGTTGGGGGTGGGGCCTGGGTCAAAATTAAAATTACGTATGAGCAAAAAATGTTCTGTTCCACAGTTGGCCCCTCGTCTTGTTCTGATTGATGACATTGAGGTTTTTCTATCATCTCTTTCCACAGATAGAGTCAATTTAATTCCTGTGTATTCCACCTAGTGTGTTCTAAGTGTATAGTGACTGTTCATGTTGTTTAAAAAAGATATTTGTAATAAATAAGTCCTTGGTCATGCAAAATTCTATCATATGATCTTCAGTGACATTTCTATCACCAAGGATGTATTTTCCTACTACCAATGCTTCTTCCTTGTTTCCAGCTTTTGCATTCCAATCGTCAGTAATTATCAATACATTTTGATTGCATGTTTGGTCAATTTCACACTGCAGAAGTTGGTAAAAATCTTCCTTCTTCATCATTGGCTTAATTAAATAGGACCTGTAATTTAAAGATAAAACGTACTAATAAAGAAAACAGTCATGGAAAACGTTCATTATTCCTGGTATCCGTAATTACTAGCTCTCAGTCTTCGGATCTGCAGGAATAAATCAACAAGAGATGTTTATTTTTATAGGATGATCACTTAACGAAAGTGATTCTATCAGGAAGGACTAAAATAGCATTTTGCTTTTGCATAAATTTACATGTTTAAGCAGGCTGTGAAATTAGGAAGAACTGTTGAAAGAGCAAATCTTTCTCTTTTTTTCTGGTGTTTGGGAGTGGGAAAATAAAGAGCCACACAGATTGATGAACGTTGGGACCCAAGAATGATTTTATTAATTACGCCCACCAAACTGTTCACATTTCTGTAAAATAAATCTCTTCCTTTTAAAAGTATTGATACCTAATTTGTATTTTTTGCCTTTCTGCTCCTGTATTCTTTAGCTGATATTAACCACAGCCCAACCAAGATAGACAACACTATAAATACCTACTTTGTTAAGCAGCACGATTTTGTTAAACTACTGCAAAGTGGGTATATTTTTTTATTTTAAAACTTAGATGTGTAAATTGTATCATTTCAATTCTATCCTCACAATTATGCTTCTTCCCTTTTCTATTTTCCTATGAACAAATATGTGCAGAACCAAAACTAATACAGACTCAGATAAATTATTGACTTAGAGCCCACCTAATAGCAGCTTTGACTTTCCATTTAAGACATACTCATTGAAGACTGCTATGTTCAAGGCAGGAACCCTGGTAGTGCAATGCTTAAGTGCTTACCTGCTAACCAGAAGATTGGCAGTTCGAACCCACCAGCTTCTCTGCAGGAGGAAGAGATGGTATTCTGTTTTCTAAAGATTACAGCCTTAGAAACCCTATGGGGCCGCTCTACTCTGTCTTATAGGGTTGCCATGAGTTAGACTTGACCAGACAGCAGCTGGTTTGGTGTTGGTATACAACACACTGTGCTTTCACAGTATGGGACTGCAAAGATAAGGGTTTCGAGACACCACCTGTCAAGAAATCGAAAATCTAATAAACTATTTACAATCTTTAAATGTTGTTGTTATGTGCCATCAAGTCATCTCCGACTCATAGGAACCCCTCCTTGGGTTTCTGAGGCGGTATCTCTACAGAAGTACATTGCCCAATCTTCCTTCTAAGGAGTGGATGTGGGTTTGAACTGCCAACCTTCTGGTTACTAGTCAGGTGCCTTAGGCACTACACCACCAGAACTCCCAATCTTTAAATACTGAACCAAAATTCCATTTAATTTGTTGGTCTTGGTAGAAGCTTGAGTTTAATGCCCAAGGTAGCTACTATTATGAATCTGTTTTACAAATGAAGAAACAGAAGTTTAGAATATCAAGCAGCTTGCCCAGCATCACAGTAAGTGGGAGAACTGAGATTTGAACGTAGATAGCATCACTTGAAGGCAGAAATTGGTAAACTTTTTCTGTAAAGGGCTAGATAGTAAATATTTTAGGATTTGGGGCCAGGTGGTCTCTCATGGAACTACTCAGCATTGCTGTTGGAGCATGAAATCAGCCATACCAGTTGCTATTGAGTCATTTTGACTCATGGTGATACCCTGGGTTGCAGAGTAGACCTGCCATTCACCTTTCAGAAAGCAGAGCTCCAGGCCTTTCTTCTGAGGTGCTCCTGGGTGTGTTCTAACCACCAACCTTTCCATTAGTAACCAAGCACTTAACTGTTTGCAGCACCCAGGGATTCTGAAAGTAGTCATGGACAATACTTTAACAAATAGGCATGGCTGTCTTCCAGTAAAACTTATGCTGACTCCTTCAGCCAGTCTGCTATTGAGCATCTTCTCCAGGCCAGGTAGATATAGGGCCATAAAATAAATCTCTGCCCTCAAGAAACTGCAAGATGAGAAAAAGATTATTTATTTTGAGTAATATAGCCTTTGTCAATGACTTACAGCTGTAAATTTTGATAAATAATATGTTCCCTTATACAACAAGATGTTGTGAAGATTGATGAGACAGTTATGTATTTTGAATTACTTAGTTCCACATCTTTTTTTTGTAATAACTTTATCCGTCCCAAAGGAGATGAGTAGTGACCATTCTCTCCTTTGCTGCTCATATGAGAGTCCCCTTATGTGAATAAACTAACAATTTTTACCGAGATTTATTGCTACGTTTCATTTTTATGAAGCACTTTTAAAATTTGTGTTACATTAAATTTTCAATGGGACCAAATAGCCTTTAAACTTTTATTTCTTTACACAATGGGAATGAAAAAAAAATCTAATTTAGAGACCCTCTCAGTATATACTCAAGTAGTATAAACTCAATTAGTTTCAAATCCACAGTATGTTCCTGACATTTAGGTTTTATGATTTAGATTTTATGAATTATGGAAGTTCTTTGCTTGTAGTTATGAAATGTCGTGTATGTCTAAGGTGATGATCTCATGGACGTTCTGAATCTCATCTGAAGCTTCTGTAAAAATAGGGAAGAAGAGTCAGACCTTCACATTTAGAAGGTAAAGAACATACTTTTAAAATTGCTTAAATAAAAATAAAATAAAAGGAATATTGGTACATACAACAATATAGATGAATCTCAAAGGATTATGCTAAGTGAAAGATGCCCGACTCAAAAAGCTACATTTATATGACATCTGAAAAACCAAGAACAGGAAGAGAAATCAAGTCAGGGGCTGCCAGAGGTTGGATAAACGGCAAAAGGCCAGAGGAAACTTTTCAGAGACATGGAAACGTTTTATCCCTTGACTGTGGTATGGTTACGTGACTATACATAGACCAAAACAGTACAGTTAAAAATGGGGGATTTTACGGTATGTAAACTATACTGGTGGCATGGTGGCATTGGGCTGCTAACCAGAGGGTAGGCAGTTCAAACCCACCAGCCACTCTGCATGAAAAGGATAAGGCAATCTGTTTTTGTAAAGATTTACAACTCTATGGGACAGTTTTACTCTGGCCTATAGAGTCACTGTGAGTCAGAATCGACTCAATGGCATGGGTTTAAACTTTACTTTGGAGTCCATGGGCGGCACAAATGGTTAAATGCTCAGATGCTAACTGAAAGGTTGGAGGCACCACCCAGAGGTGCCTTGGAAGAAAGGCCTGAGAATCTACTTCCGAAAAAATCAGCTGTTGCAAACCCAGTAGAGCACAGTTCTGCTCTGACACATGTGGGGTCACCATGAGTCACAACTGACTGGATGGTGATTGTTTTATTTTCTTTATTTTAATTATATATTAATATAGCTGAGCAAATAAGGAGCCCTCCTGGCGCAGTGTTTAGTGCTCGGCTGCTCACTAAAAGATTAGTGGTTTGAACCCACAAGCCACTCCGCAGGAGAAAGATATGGCAGTCTGCTTTCATAAAGATTGCAGCCTTGGAAATTCTGTGGGGGCAGTTCTAATCTGTTCTGTAGGGTCACTTTGAGTCAGAATTGACGTGGTAGCAGTGAGGTTGGTTTTAGTTTTATACCTGTGCAAAACCGTTAACAGTTTCTCAGGCAAAGAGAGATGGTGACTAGATGTAAAAGGTTCCAATACATTGCTTTTCAGGTTAAGTTCTGAAAGGGAGGTTGTGGTGTAGTAAATTACATAGTGTGGCATTTCTAGCCATAAGTCTTTGTAAACTCCTCGGTGGAATTTGCCATGAGCAACTGAGTAGCTCCTGATTGTTAAAGTTACCCACCTGGGTATTTCTGTTGGGAGTGGCATGAAACAGTCTTCTGGGAAGTTCTCTCTCTCTCAGGTACATAGAATTCTGATGTTGGGATTGGTTCATTTGGTCACTCTGCCAGGCTCAAAAGGAGAGCCCTCCTAGAGACAGAAGGAGTCTTTCTGACTGCTGGCTGAGAAAGATGTGCTGCTGAGAGAAATGAGCTCCTGGGAGATGTGGGACAGAGACGCTGCTGAGAGAGAGATGAAAGAGACATGCACTGCTGAAAGAGAGATGTGAGAGACACATGCTGCTGAGAGAGCTATGTGCTACTGAGACTGCTGGTTGCTGAATGAGACGGCTGGCTGCGAGAGACTGAATGCCTTTCTGAACTTGAATTGTAGCCTGTTGCTTCCCTAATAAACCCCATAATCTGTGAGTTCTGTGTAGCCACTGCAGCAAATTATCAAACCCAGCAGAGAGGTGGTGGGTGCTGCGGGAGGAACAGTTAGTGTCAGGGTTGGTGAAAGGGCTGGAGGGAGGCAGCATGTCTGGCCTCGCAGGAATAGGTCTTGAGCTACTGATGGTGATTCTGTCTTCCTCTTGTGGGGTTAGAGGAGGTCAGAAGATGCGGCCTCCCTGTCCCCTTGGCAGAGGTGATGCTAGGAGTTAGGTCAGATGTACTCCATTTATTCACTCTCAAAGACAAACCCAGTGAGAACGTTAGAGTTGATCTTTGAAAGCAAGTGAAGGAAGAGAGGAACAATTAAGGCAGTTGGAATATCTGGACAAAGATGATAATTTTTAGCCATTATTTTAGTGACTCTATAGGACAGAGTAGAACTGTCCCCATAGGGTTTCATAGACTGTAGTCTTTATGGAACAGATAGCTAGGTTTGTTCTCATGCGGAGCTGCTGGTGGGTTCCAACCACTAACTTTTCAGTTAGCATCCAAGCACTTAACCTTTGCACCAACAGGGCTCCTTGTTGTTAGGTGCCATCAAGGTAGAGCTGACTCATGGTGACCCTGTGTACAACAGAATGAAGTGCTGCCCAGTTAGGGCTCTTTAGAGACCCAGAATATCCATACCTTGTGACTTAGGAATAACTATTCTCTTTATATGGAAACAGTGTTAAACCTCGTGAGATAAAAGGTCAAAGAACCTTAGTAGGCAATTGACAATAAAGGAAAATACTAACTAACGTACGTGTTATTGTTGTTAGGTGCCTTCAGGTTGCCTCCAACTCATAGTGACCCTGTGCGCAATAGAATGAAACACTGCCCAGTCCTGTCCCCTCCCCAGAGTCATTGCTATGCTTAAGCCCATTGTTGCAGCCACTGTGTCCATCCCTCTCATTGAGGGCCTTCCCCTTTTTCACTGACCCTCCACTTCTCCAAGCATGATATCCTTCTCAACGGAATGGTTCCTTCTGACAGTGCGACCAAAGTAGGTGAGACAAAGTTCGACTATTCTTGCTTCCAAGGAGCATTCTAGCTGGACTTCTTCCAGGACATATGTTTGCTCTCCTGGCCAACAAAACAAAAAACTCAGCTGCCATCAAGTTGATTCCAACTCACAGAGACCCCCTTTGGGTTTCCAAGGCTTTACAAAAGCAGACTGCCCCACTTTTCTTCCTTGGAGCAGCTGCTGGGTTCAAACCACTCGCCTTTTGGTTAGTAGCCAAATGCCTTAACCACTACACTACCACAGCTCCTTCATTCTTTTGGAAACCCATGGTATTTTCAGCATTCTTCACCAGCACCACAATTCAAAGGCATCAACTCTTCTTCCATCTTCCTTATTCATTTTTCCAGCTCTCACATGCATATGAGGTGATTGAAATACTATGGCTTGGATTAGGCATATCTTAGTCATCAAAGTGACATCTTTGCTCTTCAACATTTTAAAGAGGTGTTTATCAGTAGATTTTCCCAGTGCAATATAACATCTAATTTCTTCATTGCTGCTTCTATGGGTGTTGATTATATATCTAAGTAAAATTAAATGCCTGACAACTTTAATCTTTTCTCCATTTATCGTGATGTTGCTTATTGGTCCAGTTGTGAGAATGTTTGTTTTCTTTATGTTGTTGTTGTTATGTGCCGTGGA
>NW_006921740.1:5063988-5072418 GCF_000298275.1 Orycteropus afer afer
ATAAGCAAAGAAAGAAAAAACAAAATGAGATTTAATATTTCACTTATTAAATTAACAAATTCAAATTGAGGCAGCTAAGGCTAATGCATTGGTAATGGAAATGTAAATTAATATAGTTTGGAAGGCAATTTGTATTATAAGCCAGAAATATATTCATTACTTTTAACCTAGTTTATCCACGTAAGTAACTTTATTCTTAGGAAGTAGTACAAAATACGGAAAAAAGCTATGTGCAACAAACTTACCTGTTGCAGTGGTATTTATAAAAATGCATACAATGTAAGGTTCCTAAATGTCCAACAACTGATGAACAGGTAAGTAAAAGAAATGGTCATTCCATGAAGTATGTGCAGGCAACAGTTATGATAAAATGATAGGTTTTTTTTTTTTAAAAAGGGAAAAGTGGGAGCACAAAATCACATATAAACTGTAGTTTAAATATATTTTTTAAAAGAAGACAAAGAAAATGCCCTTCAAGGAGGAGTACACTATGGATTTGTCAAGTTCTTCTTAATAGTTCTGTGGATATAACGTTGGCATCTCTGGGTGGTACAGACAGATAAGTGCTTTACTACTAACTGAAAGGTTAGTGGTTTAAACACACCCAGAGGTGCCTTAAGAGCTCTGGTGGTGTAGTGGCTAAAACATTCGATTGCTAACCAGGTCAGCAGTTCAAACCCACCATCCACTCCATGGGAGAAAGATGAGGCAGTCCACTTCTGTAAAGTTTTATAGCCTTGGAAACCCTGTGAGGCAGTTCTATTCTGTTGTAATCGACTTGTTTGCAGTGGGTTTAGAGGCACCTGGGAAGATGGGCCTGGCTATCTATCTGCTTCTGAAAGATCATGGCCTTGAAAACCTAATGGCACACAGTTACTCGGCACAGATAGGGTCCCCATGAGTCGCAATCAACTTGATGGCAACTAAACAACAACAACAAGACTCAATATCCAGAAATTCTGATTCAATAAATGTGGGATGGTGTCCTGCAATCTGTGTATTTAACAGGTACCTATGGTGATTCTGATGCAAATTGTCTGTCCACCAGACTTTAACGATACTGCCTTGAAAGAACTGTACCTTGAAAGAACTGCACCAACATAGTTTTAGCAGGATTGTGGAAAACTTTTTTCATTTCTTGATATTTCTTTTGTGCTTATTATTTATTTCTTTCACAATGAAAAGAGGAATATTTAAATTTATCTTAATTGTACCAAATAAAAAATTAATACATATAAATTATTTTAAATTTTAAAAGAAGTCAACCATGTTATATCTATGTTGCTGTCATTGTTAGTTGCCACTGAATTGATTCTGACTCAGGGTGACCCCATGTGTGCAGATTAGAACTGCTCCATAAGATTTCCAAGGTTGGGACCTTTCAGAAGCATATTGCTAGGCTTTTCTTCCAAGGTGCCTCTGGGTTGGTCCAAAAAACCCCCTTTTGGCTCGCAGTCAGGCACTTAACCATTTATGCCACTCAGTAATGCCTGTGTTATGTCCATAACTGCTACCATCCAGTTGATTCCAACTTAAAGCAACCCTATAGGACAGAGTAAAACTGTTCCATAGGGTTTCCAAGGATGATCTTGATGGAAGCACATAACTGCATCTTTCTACCAGGCCGTAGCTGGCGGGTTCAAACCACTGATATTTCAGTTAGCAGTCAACTGCTTTAACCACTGTACCAGCAAGACTCCTATTATATCCATACAGCTATTAAAAAGAACGTGTCAGGTCTACATTATACTTATATGCAATAATCTCCAAGATACCTTGTTAAGAGAAAGCAGAAGTATACAGGACTATGTGTTTAGTATCTAATATTTATGTTAATAAAAGGAAAGGGAACAAGAGGTTGGGACATAAACATATATGGTGGTATATGGAAAGGATTCCTGGAAAGACACAGAAGAATTTGGAATCATTCCTTCTCTGCCTTCCTTTAGATCAAGAGGATTCAGGAATGCAGTAGGACCCTGGCTCTCCTTCCTACTACTTTAGTGATACTATGGGTAAATAGGCTAGCTTGGAAACCTAATGTCCATATATCACATGGTTTCTATGGGAAAAGGCAATTAGCATTCTAACACCTGACTTTAAAAAACAAAATATAATACAAGCTACAACGTTTAGGTTAAAGACTAACTATGTTAATCTTATAAGGACTCTGAACAAAGGCATTACTGAAACTGGTATGAGTAATCAAGAGTCCCTGGGTGGTACAAACTTGGCAGCTGCTAAGGTTGGAGTCTGCCTAGAGGTGCCTCAGAAGAAAGGCCTGGTGATCTGCTTCTGAAAAATCAGCCACTGAGAACTCAGTGGGGCAGAGTTATGCCCGCTCACACAGAGTCTCCGTGAGTTAGAGTCAGCTTGAAGGCAACTGGTTTTAAGATAAATCAAGGCCTAGAGAGTGGATGAACCAGTGGAGGAAGCCTGCTCCTACCTCTAAAGAACAAACAATTGGGGAGAAAGTTGTTTCTTTGTTGATAAATCAGTGAAGATTCTATACTATACTCTCAAATCCCAGCAAAGGAAGAGAGAGGTGAGTTGAGTCAAAGAACACCTTACAAGATGGGCAGAGATGAGAAAATAAAAGTAAGCATGGAAATTCAGGAGAGCCTTTGAGAAAGTTACATATTTGAGAACTGATGTCTTGGCATCATGTCTAAAATGAACAGAATTACAATAATATTTGTTATGGAGTGAGTTGAATTTGAATTTCTAGCTGCCTAAACGTGAGAAAATAAATTTCTCTTTGCTAAAGCCACCCATTTGTGGTATTTCTGTTATAGCAGCACTAGATAACTAAGACAGAATTGGGTACTGAGAAGTGGGGTGCACAGCTATTAAATCTAACAGATACCTAAACTGGTGAAGTGTTTTTGGAATTGGGTAATGAGTAGATGCTGGAAGAGTTTTAAGGTGCCTAATAGTATAAGCTTAGATTGCCTTGAAGGAGCTCTGGTAGCGTAGTGCCTAAGGCACTTGACTACTAACCAGAAGGCTGGTGGTTCAAACCCACCAGCCACTCCTTGGAAGGAAGGTTGGGTAATCTACTTCTGTAGTGATGCCGCTTTGGAAACCCAAGGAGGGGTCACTATGAGTCAGGTCTGACTCGATGGCACATAACAACAACAACAACAGATTGCCTTGAAGAGACTGTTGGTAGAATTATGGACATCAGAGGCAATTCTGGTGAGGGCTTAGAAAGAAAGGAGAGCCATAGAGAATCTCTCTATCACCTTAGAAAATACATATGGTGCCAGCAACAGAATATTGCTAGAAATGTGTCCATAGCCAGCACAGAAATGTGCTTCTGGTGAGGCTTTAAAAGGAAGTGATGAACATGTGGTTGAATGGTGGAGGAAGGACTATGCTTCTATATAGTCACAAAGAACATAATCTAAATTATGTTCAAATAATTGATGGAAGGCAGAACTTTTAAGTGATGGACTTTGATATTTGGCTGAGGAAATTTCTAAGCAAGATCTTAAAGGGGCCTTGTAGAAAGAGATTTTTAAAAAAGAACTGTACAAGATGAAAACAAAACTTAAAGATTTGGAAAATTCTGTTGTACAAACTAAGGGCATGTGTGTTAGAATTTTCATCAAGGACATGGCGACACAGTCTTCTGTTAAAGTGATCAGGCCTTTGACTGATGCATCTAACCAACTTCACAGCCAAAAACGCATCGCCTTAGATTAAAAGGGACAGAGAGAGAACAAGAGGAAAGAACACTGTCTGCCTCTTGGAATTCTGCAGGGAGGAAACAGGCCAATGGAGCTGTATCTGTTGTGCTCCAAGAAGAAAAAAGGACTGTCCCTGGAGTAGCTCAGAAATCAGCAGAACTGTTTGAAAGAGCGTTGGAAGCAGGGATGCAATGGTTTTGGAGGGTAGAGTCACGACCTCCTGGGTTTCGAAGAGATAGATCTTCACCAGCTCAGTTCCAGAGTGGGGCTGCCACTTGTGACTGCCAGGAGAATGAGACCACTGCCCAAAGCTGAGGAGGCAGAGCTGCATACCCAAGGAGCAGAAGAACAAGGCTTGCCAGGGTCAAGGGAGTGGAGTAGCTACTCAGATGGACTGGGAGAATGGAGCCTCCCCAAACTGAGAGAACAGAGTTGCCATCCCAATGGGCCTGGAAGGCAGAGCTGAAGTCCAGAGCTGACCCTGCACCCAAAATCCAAATGGTATGCCCAATACTCAGAGTCTGCAGGGTGGAACAATTGCCCAGATGGTCTTAGAGAATAGAGGATTATTTTCTAGACTTGAGAGCTAGTGTAAATTGTTCTGCTGAGTTTTGGACTTGCTTAGTCCTTGTTATTCCTTCTCTCCCTCCAGTTTCTCCCATTTGCAGTGGAAATGTCTACCCTGTGCTTGTGCCACCATTTGGAAACAGGTAACTTGTAACCTGGATTTCATAGGTTCACAGATAAAGGGGAATTTAGTGCTAGAATGGAATACACCTAATGCCTCTCTCATATTTTATTTAGATATTTTAGAAGATGAGATTTTGCACTTGTAGTTGATTTAAGACTTCTGTGATAATGTGATGGAGTGAATGTATTCTTTGCATGTAGGGGGGACATGAAGTTTGGGGGCCCACAGGGTGGAATGTTATAGATTGAATTATATCCCCCCAAAATATGTGTTGTAAATTGTTACCTGTATTCTATGACACATCCTTGCTTGCTAAGTGAGGAGACTTGAAGTACTGACTGATGAAGATCAAAGACTACAGCTTTCAGTATGGATTACATCTTAATATAAAGACAGACAAAACCCTCACAACTGGACCAACAAACTACATCACAATAAATGGAGAAAAGATTGAAGTTGTCAAGGATTTCATTTTACTTGGTTAGATCCACAGTTAACACCCATGGAAGTAGCAGTCAAGAAATCAAATGACAAATCACTGGGTGAATCAGCTGCAAAAGATCTCTTTAAAGTGTTAAAGAGCAAAGATTTGTCACTTTAGAAACAAAGGTGCACCTCACCCTAGCCATGGTATTTTTAATATCATGTGAAAGCTGGACAATGAATAAGGAAGACTGAAAAAGAAGTATTGCATTTGAATTGTGGTCTTGGCAAAAAATATTGAAAATACCGTGGACTGCCAGACGAACAAACATATCTATCTTGGATGAGGTACAGCCAGATGCTTCTTAGAAGTGAGAATGGCCAGACTTTGTCTCTCATACTTTGGTCATGTTATCAGAAGGAACCAGTCCCTGGAGAAGGATTTCATGGTTGGTAAAGTAGAGGGTCAGTGAAAAAGGGGAAGACCCACAATGGGATGGATTGACACAGTGACTCCAATGATGGGCTCAAGCATAGCAACAATTATGACACTGCACAGGACTGGACAGTGTTTCATTTTGTTGTGCATAGGGTCACTATGAGTCAGAACTAACTGGTCAGCAGCAGCAACATTCTATTCCTGTTGTTATAAAGAAAACCCAAATCCTCACAACTTGGCCAGTAAGCAACAGCATGATAAATGGAAAAAATACTGAAGTTGTCAAAGATTTCATTTTACTTGGATCCACAATCAACACTCATGGAAGCAGCAGTCAAGAAATCAAATGGGGACTTCTGGTAAGATGAAGGACTAGGCAGACAAGCTACACAGACTCTCTTAAACAAAGAAAAGAGAAATCAATTTACAGAGATACGGAAGATAAATCCTGGAGCCCTGAGCTTTGAAAGAAAGTATACAGAAGTGGATTAGACACCAACTAATGGAAAAACCTGAACAAAAACAGTGAGTACGGAGATGTCAGAGCAGTGGACTGTCAGGTACTCTGACAGGACCAACATCCTGAATATTTCCAAGTGGTTTTGGGACCTAAGACTTGACCTAAAGATCAGCCCTGGTCACCAAGAGCTTCAGGGATGACTGCACTGGTTGCCTATGACTAGGGAGGGAAACAGCAAGGAGGGAAATAACCTGAGCTGTGGACTTTCTGCCATCTGGGGGGTGCAACCATTTTGAATGTTTACAAGCAGTGACCATTTGGGATATTTAAAGTGACCGAGGACACAGCCACTTTGAATGTTTATAAATGATGGCCATTTTGGATATTTAAAGTGATTTTGAATCTTTACAAGTGGTGGCCATTTTGGATTTTAAAGTGACAGCATTCTCATTCAGATTCCAGACACCTAAGATTGGGCCCCGTTTTCTGAGGATGGCAGGGACATATGGGAGGCTGGCAATGGGAAAGGAGACAGGTGGTGAGTGTATAAGTGCTGTCAACTAGTGAATAGAGGAGCACAGCACAATACCCTGCTTATGTAGATAGCATACAGACAAAAAGAAAAGAAAATCGTAGGCAAGTCACTCTGACATCCAATCACCAATTAAATATAAACAAAAAATGTCACAATGGCTCAGAGACAACAGAGCATCACAGTCCACACAAAGAAGCAAGATAAAGCAGGAGAAACAAGAGACCAGGATACAGACCCAAAACACATCCCTGAGAAAGACATAGCATTGGAACTCCCTGGTAAAGAATTCAAAAGAATTGTATTTCTTCAATGAATTGAGAGATCAAGGAAAACACAGAGAAAACCTTAGAACAATTTCAAAAAACAAACAAGAACAAAATAACAAAATAAATTAAAAATTAGAAATGATACAAAATCTAAACATAGAAATCCAGAAGATTAATACTACATTTTCAGAAACAACACATTGAACAAGCAAAGGAGTAGAATTGAATCAATGGAAGACAGAATTAGTGA
Organism: Orycteropus afer afer; assembly: GCF_000298275.1. Lineage (NCBI taxonomy): Eukaryota > Metazoa > Chordata > Mammalia > Tubulidentata > Orycteropodidae > Orycteropus > Orycteropus afer. The sequence goes on from NW_006921740.1 coordinate 5,070,745, forward strand.
GATTGAAAGCAAATACCTCAGTACTTCTTTAGCAAGTGATCAATCAGAAAAAAAATAAAAACAAAATGAAGAAAGCCTAAGATTCATGTGGGATACTATCAAAAGGAATAACCTATGTGTAATCAGAATTCCAGAATGGGAAGAGAAAAATAAAACCACTGAGAAAATTGTCCAAGATTTATTGGAAGAGAATTTTCCTGGTCTGATGAAAGATGAGAACATATCCATTCAAGGAGTCCAGCAAACCCCAAACAGGATAGAATCCAAAACAAAATCACCAAGACATACCATCATCAAACTCACCAAAATCAAAGACAAGGAAAGAATCCTGAAAGTAGCACAGGAAAAACGAAAAGTTACCTGCAAGGGGCAACCAATAAGACTAAGCTTGGATTTCTCAACAGAAACCATACAGTTGAGAAGACAATGGGGTGGTATATATAAAACCCTGAAAGAAAAATTTCAACCAAGAATTATGTACCCAGCAAAATTGTCCTTCAAATATGATGGTGAAATTAGGAGATTTCCAGATAAGCAGAAATTAAGGGAATTTGTTAAAACCAGACCAACCTTACAAAAGATGCTAAAGGGAGTCGTTTGGACAAGAAGCAACAAAAGCAAACAACATCTGACCATTAACACACATGGGGACATAGCCCAGAAACCAACCCATCTATGGAAGTATCCAAAGTAAATTAGCCTCCAAGATTATAAACAGGGAACCAGAGACATCAATTGACAAATGAGGACAACTACAAATCAAAAAGAGGGAAAAAATTGTGTAGTTACAGACCTTCTAAATGGTAGGGAAGTCAAAACAACTACAAGATAGAATGGATTATTTTAAACTTGGGAAGAAAACTATAAATCACAGGGTAACCTCAAAGAAAAATGATAAACCTTCAAATCAAAATAAAAGAGGACCAGCAAAAATATTTAGAAAATACTAAAACAATAGCAATGAAGGAAGTGATAACATGATTCATAAACAAAAGAGCTCAGCACAGAAAATTATGTGGAACAAAGAAATCAACACCACGAAAAAGCACAAAACAAAAATGACAGCAACAAATTCATACTTGTTGATAATTACATATCTGGCAAGAAACTAATCTCTAAGATTATAGAAAACTCCAATGCCTCAACAGCAAAGGGATTAACAGTCCAATTGAAAAATGGGCAGAAGGCGTGGAGACACTTCACCAGGGAGATTATTCATGTGGTGGCCAGCAAATACATGAAGAGATGCTCACAATCATTGGCCATCAAAGGGATGCAAATCAAAACAAGAAACCATCTCACCCCAGCACTAATGGCAAGGTTCAATGAGACAGAAAATAACAAATGCTGGTGGGGTTGTGGAGAGATTGGGACTCTCATACACTGCTGGTGGGACTGTGATATGATACAACCATATGATACTGGAAAGCAGTATGGCGATTTCTTAGAAAGCTGGAATTGGAGATACATTTTGACCTGACAATCCCATTACTAGGTATATATCCTAGAGAGGTGAGAGCCAGGACAGGAACAGATATATGCACACCCATGTTCATTGCAGCACTATTTATAATAGCAAAAAGAGGGAAACAACCTATCTGCCCATCAATGGAAGAGTAGATGACCAGTCTATGGTGCATACCCACAATGGAATGCCATGCAGTACTAAAGTAA
>NW_006921740.1:5072822-5078753 GCF_000298275.1 Orycteropus afer afer
GGGTGTTTTGCCACCCTGGGGACAGTTTTGTGTGCTCTCTGGTGTAAAAATGTCCAGCTTCATCAGGACACAGTGTGTCAGAGACTGTGACACACTGAATTGTGTGCCCTAAAATATGTGTGGTAAATTCTAAACCCTGTCCATGTGGCTATACTCCCACATGCGATAGGGATTTTCCTTTGTTATGTGAATGAGGTCATATCAGTGTTAGATGTGTCTTGCACCAATCATTTGAAATATAAAAGGAGCAGTTTAGGTACAAAGAAGGAAGCACAAATGTGAGACAGATAGATGTCATGTATCAGTCACCAAGAAAATGAGGAATCGAAGATGAAAAGAGAAAAGGACCTTCTCCCAGAGCTGACAGAGAGCCTTCCCCTAAAGCAGATGCCCTGAATTCAGACTTACAGCCTCCTGAAGTGTGAGAAAATAAATTTCTGTTCATTAAAAAAAAAAAAAAAGAAAAGAAAGAAATCAAATGACATACTGCCCTGGACATATATACTGCAAAAGACCTCTTTAAAGTATTAAAAAGCAAAGATGTCACTTTGAGGACTAAAGTATGCCTGGCCCAGGCCATGGTATTTTCAGTCATCTCCTATACATAAAAAAGCTAAATACCAAGTAAGGAAGACTGAAGAATTGATATGTTTGAATTATGATGTTGGTGAAGAATATTGAATATACCATGAATTGCCAAAAGAATGAACAAATCTCTCTCAGACAAAATACAGCCAGAATTCTCAGTGGAACCAATGATGGAGAGGAAGACCTTTAATGAGATGGATTGACACCATGGCTCCAGAAATGGGCTCAAGCACATCAATGATTGTGGGAGGATGCAGGACCACACAGATGCTATGAGTCAGAACAATGTGCCTGTGACTGTAATCCCATTTGGTATGGGTTGTATTTGTTTTGTTAATGAGACAGGATTAGTGCAGGCTGTATCTTGAGCCAATTCTGAGATATAAAAGAGTTTCAACAAGCAAGCAAGAAGCAGAGATTGGGGAAACCAGATGCCAAGCCACATGAAGATCCCCCAGGAGCAGAAGCTCAAAGAGTCAAGGACCTATCTCCAGAGCTGACAGAGAGAAAGCCTTCCCCTAGAGTTGGGGTCCTGAGTTCTGACTACTAACCTCCTAAACTATGAAAAAATACATTTCTATTGATAAACCACCCATTTGTGGCATTTCTCTTATAGCAGCACAAGATAACTAAGATGACATCTTAAAGTATAAATAATTTTTATCATCTGTTCAGGTATCATGGCTTCTTAGCATTAACTACAGGAAGAGGACTTTCAAAAGGAGAGAATATTTGGCTTTCTGTCTTGCAGCTCTACCATACACATCTGTTGAACAGGTTCACAACTCCCTCCTGGGCATATCCTTTCATGCCTGAACCCTAGATTTTCTTTCACGAATTTAGGAAATTCATAGCCATTTGTTTTACAGCCACATATCAGGAAGATGCAGTTCATTTCCTAAGATGCATCTGTGAACAGTTGCCTTTGAGAAGTTGAAAGTACAGTGCTAGATCAGTTTATGCATCTGTAAATTCAAACAACCAGCGGAGGTATTGATCTCATGAGCTAAGAATTGAATTGAGTTGAATGAAAGAGATTGAATGAGTTCAGTTTATGATGCTCAGGTTCTGTTTGTACTTTCACTGAGTAGCAGAACAGAAAACCCTCCTTTTTTCTCTAATGCTCTTTCTCTACCTCTGTAATATAATAACTTCCTGATGCCAACCTTACAAACACAGAAGAACCTTCATTCCTTGGCTTGCCACTCCCTGCTTATCACATGCTTCCAGAGTGGAATAAAAGTTCTTAATAGAATCCACTTAGCTCTAAAGGGGTGGGATTCCCTGCAGGCCCTTGGGGATTATGCATGTGACATTGGAATGCATAATCAGGAATCACAGTTGTTACTGGGTGCTACTGACTCAGTTCCGACTCAGAGCGGCCCTATGGGACAGAGTAGAATTACCCCATAGGGTTTCTTAGGCTGTAATGTTTACAGGAGGGAGCCCTGGTGGTGCAGTGGTTAAGTGCTTGGCTACTAATTGAAAAGTTGACAGTTTTTGAACCCACCACCCACTCTGTGAGAGAAAAGACCAGGTCGTTTGTTCTGGTAAAGATATCAGCCTAGGAAACTCTATGGGGCAGTTCTGCTCTGTCCTGTAGAATCACTATAAGTCAGAATCAACTCTAAACCCAAACCAAACCAAACCTACTGCCAGTGAGTCGATTCTGACTCATAGTGACCCCCAGTGGGTTTCCAAGGCAGTAAATCTTTATGGAAGTAGATTGCCCAGTCTTCCTTACATGGAGTGGCTGGTAGGTTTGAATTGCCAGCATTCTGGTTAACAGTCAAATGCCTTAGGCACTGTGTGACCAGAGCTCCTGAGAATCAAGTCTAGGGCACCTAAAAACAACACCATCAATTTTCATGGGAGCAGATCACCAGTGGAGCCACTGGTGAGTTCAGGTTGCTGACCTCTCAGCAGCTGAGTACCAGCAGGGTACAATGAATTACATTGGTAGTGGGAAAGTGAAAACCAAATTGTTTCTTCTTCTTCTTCTTCTTTTTTTTTTTTTTTATGCTGCTTATTGAAAATAAGGGGGGCTTAGTGTTGAGACTCTTCTGGATATTTGTGGGATATCAAGGACGTGGATTTTTCCAAAATAGACAGCTTACATTGGACCTGGTAAAAAAAAAAATTGCCGTCAAGTCAACCTGATGAATTTCAGAGTGGAACTGCATTTATAGGGTTTTTTAAATGGCTGTGATTTTTCAGAAATAGATTGCTAGGGCTTTCTTCCATAGTACCTCTGGGTGAATTTAAACTGCAGCCTTTTCATTAGAAGCAGAGCAATTAACCATTTGTGGCACCAGGGACACTGGGGACCTGGTAGGTATTGAGTCATAGAAAAACTTGGATAAATAAAGTGAGTCCAGGTTGTGGAATGCCTTGAGTAACAGGTTAAGTTTGAAATTTATCCTATGAATAACAAGGAATCATTTTGTGTTTTATGGAAAAGGACTAATTTAATGCAAGCACAATTTACTGAATTAATATGGCAGTAATGCTTAGAGTACAGCAGAGGCACACTAAGTGAGTTACAGGACAGTGCAGCAAGCCCAGTATGAGTAGATGAGGGCCTGGATTAGAGTGGTGATAGGATACACACGTTTAAGGAGATAAACAAATAAAATTTAATAAATAAATAAATAACCAGAGATGACGAATGGAAAATCAAATCATAATGTCTTAGAAAAACTGTATTGTCATTAAAGCTGGTGAGGAATAGATTTGCTTTGAGGATTGGGTTTGCTTTGAGGATTTATCAGTGGAGAAGGAAAAGAGTATTTAGGGTTAAAAGAAATCAGGAAGATATACTATCATGGAAACTATCATGGAAACTAAAGCAACAGAAAATTTCAAGTTATTGTTAGTTGCTGTCCGGTTGATTCCAACTCCTGGTGACCTTATTATGTATGTTGCTGTTTTTGTTAGGTGCTCTTGAGTCAGTTCTGAGCCTGTATACAGCAGAACAAAACACTGCCTGGTTCTGCACCATCCTCAGCATCATTGCTGTCTATGCTTGAGCCTATTGTTGCAACCACTGTGTCAGTCCATCTCACTGAGGGTCTTCCTCTTTTTCGCTGACCCTCCACTTTACCAAACATGATGTATGTATAACAGAATATATAATCTTTTGTAGAACAGCATGAAAACATGGCATGCTCCTGCACCAGCTTCATGCTTGCCAGTATGTTTGACTCCATTGTGGCTGTTGTGTAAGTCTATTTCAGTGAGGGTTTTCCTTGTTTTTATTGGCTCTCTATTTTACCAAATATCATGTCCTTTTCTGGTAATTGATGATGTGTCCAAAGTGAGTGCATTATTGTTAGGTGCCTTGGAGTCCATTCCATCTCACAGCAACCCCATGAGACAGTGTTTTCTAGGCTGTAATCTTTAGGTGAGCAGATAAGTCTTTTCTCCCCTTTGGATGGGCTTAAGCCACCAATATTTTCAGTTGTGGAGGTTACAGAGAACAACACTGAGATGGTGGAGATCACAGATATAGACCGTTTTCTGCTGAAGTTGAACAGTGAAATGAAGAAGAGAAGCTAAAATTAACAGCAGAATTTTTACGGATTACTAAAATTTGTAACTTGGCTAAGAAGTGTTTTCTGTACAGAAGAATAATATAGAAAATATAATATTTTGGGGGAATTTTCCACCTAACTCTCATGGGTGAGACATCTGTGAAGAAAGCTCTGGTGGTGTGGTGCCTAAGGCATCTGACTGCTAATCAGAAGGCTGGCAGTTCAAACCCACCAGCCACTCCTCAGAAGGAAGGTTGGGCAATCTACTTCCATAGAGATACCACCTCACAAACCCAAGTAGGGGTTGCTGTGAGTCAGATCCAACTCGATGGTAGCGAGTAGAATAGCTTTAGCTTTTTCTCCTTTGTAGTTCCAACCACACAGCTTTGATAGCTCTTTTGTATCTATATGTTTCCAAAAGTTTTGTTGTTGGAAGAGTCTAGGGATGGTGGGAGATGAAGGAGCAAATTTTCTGTATTCCTTTTGCATGGAGGTAGAGGAGAAGGAGAAGGAGATAATTTATGTTCTTTTTGTGAAAAAGGAAATTTCACAATATAAATTCACATCTAGCCAAGTCTGGGATATGGGTCTCCTGAACTGACATCTAGTCCCTGGGTATTGTAAACAGTTAGTTTGTTCTGCTGCTAACTGAAGGATTGCAAGTTCAGGTCCACTCAGGGGCTTTTCAGAAGAAAGACCTAGGATCTACTTCTGAAAAATCAGCCTTTGGAAACCTTATGAAACACAACTCCATTCTGACACATCTGAGATTGTTATGAATCAGAGTCACCTTGAGCAACTGGTAACTGGTAAGTGGCCTAAAGTTCAGATTGTTCCTGCTGCACCTTACTGTAAGGTTGGGGGCCTTAGAGGAGATCGAGGAGCATCACTGCTCAGGTACTGCTCCCGCTGTGGGCCGCCAGAACTGGTGTCACTGCTTCTCTTCCAATTGCTCTTGCGAATGGGCTGAGAATAAACTGCTCAAAGTGACTGTTTTGTATCTGCCTGCCAAGCTGAAGTCATCCATATAGAAACCTAACTCCACATGGCCTAAACTAGCAGCACAGTTACTACTCCCAGGCAGGAATCTTCAGGGTAATTCTGCTGTAGTTTCTCTGTTACAATCTGTGCTCAAGTGCCAAGTCACGGACATGATGACTTGCAGAAGTAAATGAATCCCAGAGACGTGGTTCTAATACTTCATCTTCCTGACTGTTGGAGAAATCAGGGTAGCTTACTGTTAGCACACAACAGTGGACTCAGACATACCAACAGTCATGAAGATGGCACCAGGGAGCATTTCGTTCTGTTATACATAAGGTTACCCTAAGACGGAACCAACTTGATGGCAGTTAACAACAACTCTCAGCACTTATTTATTTATTTCAAACTTAATTATCACAAGTTGTGACTAGCCTTGTTGTTGTTGTTGGTGTTTGCCATCGAGTCGCACCCGACTCATAGCGACCCCTCCTTGGGTTTCCGAGGCAGTATCACTACGGAAGTAGATTGCCCCATCTTCCTTACTAGCCTTTATTGTTATTGTTGTTATGTGCCGTCGAGTCAGACCTGACTCATAGCGACCCCTCCTTGGGTTTCCAAGGCAGTATCACTACGGATGTAGATTGCCCCATCTTCCTTCCGAGGAGTGGCTGGTGGGTTTGAACAGCCAGCCTTCTGGTTAGCAGTCAAGTGCCTTAGCCACTATGCTACCAACGTCATAAGACAAAGTGTATGTGAACTGCTGTATGGAAAGTGAATTTGCTCTGTAAATTTACACCCAAATCAAAGTAAGGTTGGAGGGGGAACA
>NW_006921740.1:5078853-5086761 GCF_000298275.1 Orycteropus afer afer
TCTGGTTAGCAGTCAAGTGCCTTAGCCACTATGCTACTAGAGCTCCCTTTATTATTTTATTGTTTATTATTATCTTTGTTATTTATTTATTATTATTTATTATCTTCGTTACTAGCCTTTATTAGCACTTATTTTATAGGGTGACCCCACAAACAGCAGGAACTACAGAACATCTTCTATACGTAAACCAAAAACCAAACTCACTGCCAATTCCAACTCATGGCAACCTCCACTGGGTTTCTGAGGCCATATCTCTATGGAAGTAGATTGCCCAGTGTTCCTTCCATGGAGTGGCTGGCAGATTTGAACCACCAACCTCTGGTTAGCAGTTAAATGCCTCAGGCACTACGCCACCAGAGCTCCTTTCCTCCATACATGGCCACGGCACCACGGCAAATTAAGAAGTACGCTTTCCAACTAATTCAAAGGAGTGTTTTTACCTATATATACACACTCTTGAGTTCACTGAAGAACCATGTTGTTCTTCATTCTCCTGTTTCCCTGCTCAGTCCCCAGAGTGTGGTACCAAACATACATTGCCTCATTATAGCAGATTCTCAAACTATAAATAGTTACCATTTCAAGTGTCTGAGACAAGAGAAGGGAGAGTGAGATGGAATAAGGACTCCAAACCTGTGGTTTTTAACTGAAAACAAGTTGTAAATTGCTATTTCATCAGTAGGTGGGCTTCTGTTTTAGTTCTCTATCTAGTGCTGCTATAATAGAAATACCACAAGTGGGTGGTTTTAACAAACAAATGTATTTTCTCACAGTTTAGGGAGCTAGAAGTCCAAGTTCAGGGTACCAGCTCTGGGGGAAGGCTTTTTCTCTGTGTTACCTCTGGAAGAAGGTCTTTGTCAATTTGAGCTTCTGCTTCTGGGTGATCTTCATTGGCATCTCCCTTTCCCTATCTCTGCTTCTTGCTTGCTTGTTTAGTCTCTTTTATATCTCAAAAAAGATTGACTCAAAACACACTAATCCTGCCTCATTAACATCACAAATACAACCCATCCCCTAATGGGATTATAACCATGTAGAGGTTAGGATTTACAACATATATTTTGGGGGGATAAATAAAATCCATAAATGCTGCCATGAAGATAGTTTAGTTTAGTTAAAATCTTGCTACTAGTCATAAAATGTGTTTGTGTGGAGCTTCACCAGACTGCATTTGTCTCAATGGGAAGAAATATAATGAAAGAAATACCACATTTCAGACATGGAACCATAAACACAAATATATGTATTTGTTACTTCCTTTAGAATGAGATATATTTCATTAATAAATTTGGGTTAACAGTTAATAATTAATGCCATCCTAAGATACTAATGAAAATTATAAACCTCATGAGATTTGAGTTAGCTCCAAAGGCCTAAGAAGCATGGATATTATTGTTGTTCTTGTTGTTATGAGCTGTCAAGTCGGACCCGACTCATAGCGACCCTTCTTTGGGTTTCCGAGGCAGTATCACTACAGAAGTAGATTGCCCATCCTTCCTTTGAGGAGTGGCTGGTGGGTTTGAACCGCCAGCCTTCTGGTTAGCAGTCAAGTGCCTTAGGCACTACGCTGCTAGAGTTCCTGTGGATATTACTACCACTCTTCAATGCCCAGGTTCTTGAGCCCCAAGAAAGGATACTCCTTTAGCATAGAGGATAAGCCCATTTTGGCAGTTGCTAAATTATGAGGGACCCTTTAGAAAGTTCTGCTCTATGACTTGGCATTTAAACTTAGTTCTCAGTTGCCACTAACAGGAAGTAAAGAGTCAAAGCAGATTAATTTGCAAAGAGATGTTGATCCAAATAAAAAAAGGACATCATCAGCTACGCTTAATAGATCATAATATATATTTTACAGTCACATCCACCAGTTATATAAAGGATTTTGGTTAGATTCAGCTGATAAATTTTATCTGCCTATATGTCATTCAAGGAGCTCTGGTGGCATAGTGCCTAAGGCATCTGACTGCTAATCAGAAGGCTGGTGGTTCAAACCCACCAGCCACTCCTTTGAAGGAAGATTGGGCAATCTACTTCTATAGTGATACCACCTTGGAAACCCAAGGAGAGGTCACTATGAGTTGGATTTGACTCGATGGCAGTGGGTTTGGTTTTTTGGTATATATCATTCAAGGAGCTCTGGTGGCTTAGTGGTTAAAGCATTTGAATGCTAACCAAAAAGGTCAGTGGTTCAAATCTACCAGCTGCTCCATGAGAGAAGTATAAGGCATTGTGCTTCTATGAAGATTCACAGCCTTGGAAACCCTATGGGAGTTCTACTCTGTCCTAAATGTCACTATGAATTGGAATCCACTTGACGGCAGTGGGTTTGGTTTGGTTTGGTTTTATATATCATTCAATTATTCTTCCAAATTAATAGAAAGATGTTGTATTTTCATATTTTTAACAAAGAATCAAAGCCCACTAAAACTCTTCATTTGGAAGATATGGAAAATACTGTTTCCAAGATTTCTAAGTGTGTAGATATAAAGGTTTTAATAGATTATTCATCCTTTCAGTATTCAAATATTCAAGTATTATTGCTAAGTGTCATTCTAGATTATAAAGATACAACAGTGAACACACAACAGACAGAAGTTCCAACCCACATTCAGTGGTGGATGGAGATTGACAATAGCAGATAAACAATTACAGTGAAAATATATCACACCCATTCCTTACTTTCAGCATGGTTAGTTTCCAAAGACCAGGTCATTATGTGAAAATTGGTGTTATGTGAAAATGGGGGATGATAACATCAGATCACAAAATGGAAAGTGACTACATATTAAAAAAAAAACAAAACTCACTGCCATTGAGTCGATTCCAACCCATAGTGACTCCTCCTTGGGTTTCCAAGGTGGTATCTCTATAGAGTAGATTGCCCAGTCTTTTTTACGAGGAGTGGCTGGTGGGTTTGAACCACCAGCCTTCTGGTTAATAGTCAAATGCCTTAGGCACTCTGCCACATAACTGCTAAATTACATCCTTACATAACTGCCAAACCCCTAAGAATCATGGCTCAGCCAAGTTGACACATAACCTTAACCATCACAGCCAGCATTACTCTCCCCTCATACCTCAGTGAAGGTTACTGCCAGATGTACATTGTTAATGCACAGAATAGTTGGATAGTAGATTTGTTCCTATTGTCAGATAACAGGATAGTCAATAAGTGAGGATTATATGTAGATGGTGTAGTAAGTGTTAAGGAGGAAAATAAAGTGAGGAAGGGGATGGGGGGTATTGCAAGTAGTGACTATTTTAGATAGGGTGACCAGGGAAGGCTCACTGAAAAATATTTAAATAAAGACCTAGAAGAGGTGAGGGAAGAGTTATGCAAATACCTGGGGGATGAATGTTCTAGGCAAAGGAAGCCGCCAAGTCAAAGGCTTTGAAGTAAAGAGCACCTGGCCTGTTTGAGTTTCAGCACTGTTGGGGCTAGAGTGGAGTAAATGAGGAAAATGGTAACAGGAAATGAGGTCAGCAAGGTAATGATTCAGTCATGTAGGAACTTGTAGGCCATGGTAGGGAATCTGACTTTTATTTACATTGAGGGATATAAGAAACCATTGGAGGGCTTAGAGCAGATGAGTGAATGATCTGGTACGTATTAATAAGGTGACTCTGGTTGTTGAGGTTAGTGATGGGGTGAGGGGGTTAGAGGAGAAGTACAAGCAGAGAGATAATTAGGAAGCTGTTGCTGTAATCTAGGAATGAAATTATAATGGCTGGGACCAGCATGGTAGCATTGTAGAAGATGAGAAGTGGTTGCATTCTTGATATATGTTGACTGTAGATCCAGCAAAATCTGCAGACAATTAGTTGTGGGAAGTAAGAGAGAGGAGAATTCAAGGATGATTCCAAAAGGGGATGATTTCCATTGTTTTCTGCAACAACAAAATCACATAATGTTGAAAACTTTCCCCCAAATCCACTTCTAAATATTCTATCTTTAGAATGAGTTTCTCTGAAAAATAACTACGTTATCACTCACTGTCAAATCATCCACTTTATTGGGAATGTAAGTAACAACTGCCTATCTATAGCATTTCTGTTTAGAAAAAAAAAAAAAAAGTATATATATATATATATTAAAAAATGAATAGATTAAATGTGTCCTTTTATTTTCCCAGCCAAAAATATCTGTTATTAAGCACACAACAGACAATCAGTTTTCCTCATTGAAACAACCAGATCTTTTAGAAATTTCTCTGTTTGTAAACTAAAAAATGTAAGGTATCTTAAAGTTTAACAACTGTTTTCCATGAAATAACCAAGTAACCACTGTGTGGTAAGAAAAAGGTTTTCATGATCATTTCCCATTTTACTACAAAGTTTTCTAATGATTTTTCTAAATTAATTATGTCAGTGACATTCTGTAGGCTTTTGTACTCTTCTGGATCCGACCTCTTCCTATGTTAGCTTGCCGAAGAATGATGGAAGCCTGGGATCCATTTTCCCTGTAGTCAAAGCAGTCACTCCATCATATGTATAAAGAACAGTTGCCATCAAGTTGACCCCAACTAGTTGAACCATAGACACAGGGGACATAAGCTCAATTGGCATAACGCACTACACAAAACATTGTTCCACCTCCTACTTTGGCGAGTAGTGACTGAGATCTTAAAAGCTTGCAAGTGACCATCTAGATGCAACGATGGGTTTCTCCTCATCTAGAGCAAAGAAGAATGAAGAAAAACAAAAGGTTCATGAAAACAATTAGTCCAAGTGACTGGGACACCATGCGATCCTCAGACTATATGACTATGAGACCGGAAGAACTAGATGGTACCTGGCTACCACTGTCAACCACTCAGAGGGCGATCTCAGTAGGAGATCATGGATAAAGTGGGAGAGCAATGTGGAACAAAACTCAAAATCATTTGGAAAAACAAAGGGACCAGGTTTGCTGGTGTGATAGAGCCTGGTGGAACCACTGAGACTATGGCCCATAGCTGCTCTTCAGGTCTGGAGTTGAACCCACACCTGTGGCTTCCAGCCAGATAAAAGACAGGCATATGAGCTGAACATTCACACTAGGTAGATTCACTCCTTGGAGAGAACAATCATGGGAGAATAGAAGGGCTGTGTATGCACAGGGATATAGCTCAGGTGGCAGGAGTGCATGGAGGGAAGGACACAGGGAAGAGGTAACTATGGGGAGGAAGTGGGAGCAGAGCTGTTGCATTGTGGGAGATTGTAGTCAATATCATGGGACAAAATGTATGTGAACTGCTGTATAGAAAGTGAATTTGCTCTGTAAACTTTCACCCAAATCACAATTAAGAAAAAAGAAAAGAGTTTTGCTGTTCTTCTTTACAGAGAAAAAATAGAGAATAATAGAAATAAACATGGAGACTTTGTAAAAGTTCCAGAATCTCTAACATGGGTTCTTTGTTAAAAAACAAAACAATTTTTTTGGAAGATGGCATGGTCCTACTAACAGACTGTGCACCAGATCCCTCTTTCAACAGATATTTTGAGAAACTCGTGGAATAGATATAGGTTCAACTACTCACTCTCTCTGGGTAGCTGGCTGTGCCCAAGAAGTGACTACAACCTTGTCCCTTGTCAGCTCTACTGTACCTGGGAATTCTTACAGAACATACAATTACATTTGTAGAAACATTGTCTGTCAACCCTATACATGGTTTGGGTACACCTCCCCCTGCATAGACATACCTAATAAATAGTTCAGCCTGTCCACCCATCTGTCCACCTATATAGCCATGTTTGCCTTCACTGACAATGCAGTAGTGTATGTGCAAAAGGGTTCAACTTTGTTGTCTATTCCTCCCATGTACCTCTCTATGTCTTCCTCTTCCTCAATGCCACCATGTTGATCACTCACATTTGGTACATTGCCTTTCTTTTCACCCAAATCAATACTTGTCTCAGCCTATCTAACAGTGTTTCCTTCCCTCCCCTCCCACCCCTGGTAACCAACAAAGAGAATTTCTTTCCATATATAAACCTTACCTTGACTTTTTGCGATAATGGACAAATGCAATATTTGTCCTTCTGTGATTGATTTATTTCACTCAGCATAATCTCCTCCAAGTTCATCCACATTATGCGGTGTTTTGCAGATTCTACGTTATTCTTTAAGGTTGCATAGTATTCCATTGTGTGTATGTACCATAGTTTGGTTATCCATTAAGAAGAACAGCAAAACTCTTAAAAGTTTTGTGCTTGTCTTTGGAAACAGCATGAGAAGTGAGGACATAATCTGTGTGAAATTGGTGTTTTGGAGAGAGGAGTCCTAGGAAATAAATAGTTGGTCATTGTGTCTGCTCTAAGGAAAAAGGAAGGTAAAATGGTTCCTCGGGCCTAATGCAGGGAAGGCAAGATTCTGTTTTAATACTCAAAGGCAGGGACTTCTCTCATAGTTAGATAATTCTGAGAAGACTCTGATAATTAGAATGATAACAAAGCTTTTGCATGGATGAGGTAAGACTGGGAAACTATATGAGATGAGAAGTGTTGGCTCTGCTTTCTAAGGGCCTGACGGAGGTTTATCAGTTCTATTTGTCTTTTTCAAAGAACTAACTTTTTGGCTTTGTTGATTTTTCTCTATTTATGGATGTTTTCTGTTCCATTTATTTCCGTTCTTTATTATCTTCTTCCTCCTTTCTTGGGTTTCTGTCTTTTTTGTTTCTTCCTAATTTCTTGATGTAGATACATAAATTATTGATTTCTGACTTTCTTTTCTAATATAGCTTGAGCTATATTTACAATTTTTTATTTGTCATCATTTTAGTATATTTAAGTAAAAATGTTTTTCTGAGTTCCATTGTGATTTCTTCTTTGACCCATGGGTAATGTAGCTGTGTATGCTTACTCCTTATTTATCAACTACCTTGTTGTCCAACATTTTGCATTTATAACGATAGTAAAAAATCTACTATCCGACTATGATGGAAACGTTGGCTACCTTTAGCAAAATATATCAAATTGTACGTTTACACTGATCTTAAACTTCACTGCAATTTTTAAAAAGTATACCACTATACTATTTTTGCAACTTCGTGTGAATTTATAATTATTTCAAAATAGAAAGTTCTTTAGTAGTCTGTATGATGTCTATCTGGTGAAATTTCTGTCCACTGATGTGTACTTTATGACCTATATGTGGTTGATTTCTGTAAATGTTTCATGTGGACCTTAAAAGAATATGTAAAGTGCAGGTTGTTGGTGCAGTATTCTATGTAGATCACTAAGATTGAGTTTGGTAATAAGTGTTGTTCAAATCTTTTGTATCATTGCTTTCATTTTCTTCTTTGTTTTATTAGTTACTGAGAGATATATTTGCTGAAATCTCCCACTTTGATTATGTGTTTGCCTATTTCTGCTTTTAATTTTGACAATTTTTGCTTTATATAATTTGAGGCTATGTTATTGTGTATGAACAAGTATAGAATTGCTAGTTCTTCCTAGTGGATCAATCCTTTTATCTTTAAGAAATGTCCCTATTTGTCTTTAGTGTTGCTTCTTGTCTTAAAGTCTGTTTTGTCTGATATTATTTTAGATACCTTAATTTTCTTTTGTTACCTTTCCCCAACTTTAGTGTCTTTATATTTGAGCATATTTTTATATTTTATAATAATAATAATAATATGTTATTGTTTTCTGTGAAGGTTTGCACAGCAGTTTAGGTTCCCATTCAACAATTTCTACAGAAATTATTCAGCGACATGAGTTACATTCTCACAATGCATGAACATTCTAATTATGGTTGTTCTGTTCCCATTGATCTAGTTTCCCTGACCCTTGGCATTCTCATCTTTGTTTCAAAGTAATAATTGACTATTTGGTATCATTGTTGTTGTTGTTGTTGTTAAGTGCCGTCGAGTCGTTTCCGACTCATAGCGACCCCATGCACAGCAGAACGAAACACTGCCCGATCCC
>NW_006921740.1:5089171-5097152 GCF_000298275.1 Orycteropus afer afer
GGTTCAAACCCACCAGCCATTCCTTGGAATGAAGTTTGGGCAATCTACTTCCGTAGTGATACTGCCTTGGCAACACAAGGAGGGGTTGCTATGATTCGGGTCTGACTCGACGGCACACAACACTATTTATCTCATTTGTTCATTTTTCATTTTTCCTTTTTTCATCTTTCTTTTAGATTACTCAAATATTTTTAACCCTGTGTTAGCTTGTTAGTGATGCAGATCAGAAGTGCAATTCTGAAGATACCTGTCTAAAGTAGTTCGTTTGACATAAAAGGATACATTAAAAACCCAAAAACCAAACCCATTTCTGTCAAGTTGATGCTGACTCATAGCAACCTTACTGAACAGGGTAGAACTAATTGCCCTACAGGGTTTACTTTATGGAAATCTTTGGAGAGGCAGACTGGCACATCTTTCTCCCACTAAGTGGCTGGTTGGTTCAAACCATTGACCTTTTGGTTAACAGCCAAGTTCTTACCCACTGTGCTACCAGAGCTTCTTGGATACATTAAAGGTGAGAAAAATCAGAATTGTAGTGTTCTGAGGGCTCCTATGAGAACTACTTCTCACAGTTCCAACAAAATTTTCCCTAACCATGTCCCAAAACAGAACACTGCCAGGAACATAACTCTACAAGCTCCTTCTGAGCATTATCACCTATAGGTGCATTAGTCAAAATTACATCATGGTGTTATGTTCACTTCTGTAACAATGAATTAGTTCTTAATAGGTGCTCTGAGTACTGTATAGCATTTTACGTTGTATGGATGTGCAGTTGCTCTTTAACATTATTTTATGTCCTTAGATGATGACTGGAGGTAGGCTTCTCCACAGTTAAAAAACAACGTTACCATCCACTCGATTCCAACTTGTGGCAACTCTGTGCATGTCAGAATAGAACTGTTGTCCTTAAGGCTCCCAATGGCTGACTTTTTAGAAGCAGACAACTAGGGCTTTCTTCCAAGGCATCTCTGAGTAGACTTGAATCTTCAACCTTTCTATTAGCAGCAGAGTGCATGAAACATTTCCACCACCCAAGGACTCTGTACAAAACAAACAAGTAGATATTAATGATTTATAACCAAGTAAACAACCAGAAACTATCATTCAGAATCTCCCATATGTCCTTTCAGCCCTTATCCTCCTCCCCATTACCCCTTGCTTTTATACTTGTAATTTTCTTGATTTTAAAATAGTTTTAATGCCTAAGCATCTATCCTAAGCATATATCCTTAAGGAGCTCTGGTGGTATAGTGCCCAAGGCATTTGATTGCTAACCAGAAAGCTGGCGGTTCAAATCCACTAGCCGCTCCTCGGAGGGAAGATTGGGCAATCTACTTCCATAGAGATGCTGCCTCGGAAACCCAAGGAGGGGTCGCTATGAGTTGGGTCTGCCTCGAAGGCACCTAACAACAACAACATATGTCCTTAAGCAGTGGTTGACTTGGTATAGATAAACCAGAGTCCCTGGGCAGTACAGAATATCTGACTTAGCACAATTTTATTTTTGTTCTCCCTAAAATCTTGGCCTCTCGTGTCCTGACTACCTTAGTAGTCCTCCATTGCCTTTAAACAGGTTTTAAAAAGAATTTTAACCCAGCTTTTCTAGTTGTGTTCAATGGGAAGTTGGTTTGAACCAAACTGTCCCTCATGGTTGGAACTGGGAATCCCAGGTTCCACAGTGAACTCCTCATGAGAACTAGAAACTCATTAACATTCCAAGGTTTGGAATGGTTTCATCCTGCATCGTTACCCCAGAACGCAGTCTTGTTTCACTAAGTTTCACAAAAAGCATATTTGAATCCAGGGTTGTTTCTGAGCTATTTCCCACTTCCATTTTCATTAAAATTTACAGGTACCATGTCATAGTTCTAGTTAACTCTGTGATTTGTATTTGAATAAAAAGGTGCCTTCACTACCTGGGGAAGGAAGTAATCTAATGAATATTGCCTTCACTTCTCTGCTAGTTTGAATTTGTGTCTTCTACCTCCTTGAAGGGAGTTATGGTGGCGTGTTGCCTAAGGCATTTGACTGCTAATCAGAAGGCTGGTGGTTCAAACCCACCAGCCACCCTTCGGAAGGAAGATTGGGCAATCTACTTCCGTAGTGATACTGTCTCGGAAACCCAAGGAGGGGTTGCTATGAGTCAGATCTGACTCGACAGCAGTGAGTTTTTTTTTTTTTAGCTCCTTGAAGTTTTGTTAATCTACTTGAAGGAGCTCTGGTAGCATAGTGCCTAAGGCACTTGACTGCTCACCAGAAGGCTGGCGGTTCAAACCACCAGCCGCTCCTCGGAAGGAAGGTTGGGCAATCCTACTTCCGTAGTGATACTGCCTCGGAAACCCAAGGAGGGGTCGCTATGAGTCAGGGCTGACTCGACGGCAAACAACAACAACAACAACAACCTTGAAGAATAAATGTCAGAAATGTATGTGAGAAGGAGAGGAGTCTCAATATTTATGAATATAATTATTTTAGTCCTTTCAAAAGTAGAAACAGTTTACAATTGATTATTTTAAAACCCTAGCGTAAATTTAGACTAAGGAATGCAAATTTAGTATTGCTAAACCTAATTGGAAACCTCAGCAAAAAAACCTCTCTGTACTGACTTCTGCCAAGGAATAGAAAAGAGATTCATTTTAAAGACTTCCCTAGAGAGAAGTAAAGACATAATTTCTTGATGTTTTGTGTTTTCTCAACAGTTCAAAAAGAGCAGTGAGTCACAGGCTCTCTCAACAATGTGCTCCATCTCCTGACACACTTATCACTGAAGGTGAATTCTCCTTTTTACCAGAAGAAAATTTTGGTAGGGAGAAGAGATTCAACAAGAGACGGACGTGTGGCTATTAAGATAGGTAAGTCATTTGTTCAGAGAATGTCCCCATAATTCATGGAAAAAATACTAAAGAGTATTTCATCAATTGTGACTGGGACTCAAGAAATGGATAGTATGTGTTTCACTAAGTAGAAAAAAGCTTGTATGACTTGCCAAGGTTACATAGTGAGCGAAACAGCCCAGTCAGTCAAATTTCCCCATACTGCTCACATGCTACTGTACAGTGATAATAGGAGGTGAGGATGTAGGGGGCGTGGGATTGCCCTTGCCCAGGATGGGAGCCTCCTCAGAAGGAAGATGGGGCAATCTACTTCCGTAGTGATACTGCCTCAGAAACCCAAGGAGGGGTCGCTATATGTCGGAGCCGACTTGAGGGCACATAACAACAACAACAGGATGGGAGCGGCACTCATACAACATTGCAGTGTCGATCCATATCGCTTAACTCCAAGATAGCTCAGAATCGATGCTTTATCCCAGTATCCCAATTAGAGGGAAAATAGAGACCACTTGATTCTTTTGCCTCCATATCCCTACTCTCTATTTTCAATAACAAATCCTTTTTCCCTCTTTGGGGAATTTTTCCAGAAAAATAATACTACAATTTCTATGGCTTCTAGAACGTTTTGTCACGGAACCCCACGGTTTCTTCTCACACGAGGCGGTAAATCTTTATGGAAGTAGATTGCCCCATCTTCCTTCCGTGGAGCAGTTGGTTTGAACTGCCAACCTCTGGTTATCGGTCAAGTGCCTTAAGCACTACACCACCAGAGTTTCTTTCTCACACAACAGAGGGAGAAAAGAATCAAGTGTAAAAAATTAATTAACTAAATAACGCACATGCACACAAATATGTGTATCCAAACAAGTTGCTTGGTGTATTGCCATAGAATTAGGGGATTTTGAAAGCAGTTAATACTGTTTTCTTTCTTATTATATTTAAATATGTGTCCTATTATGAAGCTTGTCTAGTTGTTGTTGTTGTTATGTGCCATCGAGTCGGACCCGACTCATAGTGACCCCTCCTTGGGTTTCTGAGGCAGTATCACTACGGAAGTAGATTGCCCCACCTTTCTTCCGAGGAGTGGCTGGTGGGTTTGAACCGCCAGCCTTCTAGTTAGCAGTCAAGTGCTTTAGGCACTATGCTACCAGTCTAGTTGTTAGTGCGTCTAAATGAACAATAGAGTCTTATTTAAGCTAAGCCTTGAGGGATGTTGTTGTTGAGTGCCGTCGAGTTGATTTTGACTCATAGTGACCCCACGTCTAGGGTTTTCTATGCTGTTCTGGTAGCATAGTGGCTAAGACACTTGCCTGCTAACCAGACGGCTGGCGGTTCAAACCCACCAGCCACTCCTCGGAAGGAAGGTTGGGCAATCCTACTTCCGTAGTGATACTGCCTCGGAAACCCAAGGAGGAGGGGTCGCTATGAGTCGGGGCCGACTCGACGGCATATAACAACAACAACAACAATCTTTATGGAAGCAGATCTGGTCTTTCTCCTACAGAGCCCCTTGGGTGGGTTCGAACCGCCAACCTTACGTTTATCAGCCGAGTGCTTAACCATTTTGCCTCCAGGGCTTCTTTGGCTTTAAAAGATACACCAGAGAAAAAGAAGGATACACAAAAACAGAAACAAGACTTTCCATGCATGTCTAGTTCCCCAGCACCACCTGTAAAAGCATGCAGTGAGGTGTGACATTCCTGGGCTGGGCTCAATGACCAAAGACAGTCACTGACAGAAGAATGTCTAAATCTTGGTCAAACACTCAAAGCTAAGCATTACATTGGGACGTGAGACAAAGCTACAGTTGAGGGGAAATAATAAGGTCAAAACCAGAAAGATTAGAAATGTATCAAGAAGTAGAGAATGAGACAAGGTGAATGGTCAGAAATCAATTGTGTGAGAATTTGGGAGGCTTGTTTGTCCTTGTTTCTAAATACATAGCATTAGAGTAAAAAGGTGAAGGTATTAGATAGGACTGAATGGTCCCTGACATACTTTTACCACATAAGGTTGTTAGCCATGTGTTTTTTACATACTTGTGGTAGTTAAGGTTATGTGTCAGCTTGGCTGGGCCTGGTTTTGAGTGGCTGGGCAGCAGGATATAATTATTCCCCGTGGTGAGATTGGTAATCAACTTCATGGTAGAATCTACTGGAGCAGCTGAGTAGCTGCCTTAGGTATGTGGTCTGCTTCTAGTGTATAAGGAGAAGATTTGAGAAAGGTCTCTACAGCTTTTTGGCATACTTGGACCCTGCATGTAGCTGAGCCTTCATCTCAGTGGCCTTCTGTGCTGCCTGCTGATCTTGGGACTGTTTCTGGACTTGAACTAGTGGCCTACTGTGTTTTTTTAGAATCTTGGGACTGTGCCATTTTATTGGTCCACCTTGGGCTTGTAGCCTCAGCAGCCAGTAGCTGCCTGAGTGAAGAGAAGCCTCCAGCTTCAGTGGGCCAGGAGCAAGAGGCAGAGCTGAAGCCCAAGGTTGAGGGGTTTTCACCCAGTCCCTGGAGCTGGCACTTTGAACTCAGACTTTTTACCTCCTAAACTTTAAGAGAGGAGCTCTGGTAGCATAGTGCCTAAGGTATTTGACTGCTAACCAGAAGGCTGGTGGTTCAAACCTACCAGCCACTCCTCGGAAGGAAGGTTGGGCAATCCTACTTCCGTAGTGATACTGCCTTGGAAACCCAAGGAGGGGTCGCTATGAGTCAGGGCCGACTCGCACATAACAACAACAACAACAACAAACTTTAAGAGAATCAATCCCTGTTTGTCAAAGCCACCCATTTGTGGTATTTCCTTTAGAGCAGCACTAGAGAACCAAAGCAGCAACCCTGAAGCTTTTTTTCACCTCTGTTCTTACTGTGTTTTGATTCTCTCTAAGCTCTTGGGCTTCTCCTTTCCATTGAACAGCTGGCTGCTTTGGATCTTTGTTTTGAAGCATATGTTCTTCTTAGTATAAAAAACAAAAAATAAGCTCCCTGTCTTCCAAAGATGCTTCTACTCTTTGTTAACACTTATTTTCTTTGATCTCAAAGTAGCAAGGTCATTATATTCTTCTCCTGAATTAAAATGACCCATAGTCTTGGTATCAACGGTGTCGGTCATTGCTGTTTGGACTTTACTAATTTTTCATACTTTTAATTTCTTTTTGTTGCCCTAATCATGCCTTATATTCTTTTCTAATTTAAGATTTTCTGAATAATGATTTTTCCAAAGGCACCTTTCCTGTGTCTATATTAAAATTATTTTTTCTTGTCATTATGAGTCAGCATCAACTCAATGGCAGTGGGTTTGTTTTTTGGTTTGGTTCTCCCTAAGAAACTCCAGGTGAAATACTGTTTCTTTCTGGAATCCTTTCTTCATGAACGGAAGGAACACTGAAATTTTTCCTCTCTTCCCTTTCTATCTTAACCTAGCCTACTTCTATTTTTGAACTGATAATACACGGAGCCTTGGTGGAGCAGTGGTTAAAGAGCTCAGCTGCCAACTGAAAGGTGAGTAGTTTGAACCTATTAGCTGGCTCTGTGGGAGAAAGATGTAGCAATCTGTTCCTGTAAAGATTATACCCTTGGAAACCCTGTGGGGAAGTTCTCTGTCCTATAGGGTCACTACGGGGTTGCTATGAGTCAGAATAGATTTGATGGCAGAGGGCTTTTTATTTTAATGCCCATGCATTGTACAAAAAAAAAATAATAATAATCTACTATGAAATCTAACTTTTCTTCTCATGACTCCCAGCTGTCCAGATCTCCCATTGAGGACGTAACCATCGTTACCAGTTTTTTCATATATATATATATATATATATATATATATACATATTTCCCCTTTTTTTCAATAACATAAATAATTGAATACTACATGCAATATTCTACACCTCCCCCCTTTGGCAGTAACATTATATCTTGGACAGATTTCATTGTAGTACATGAAAAACTGCTTCATTCTTCTTCATGGTTTCATTATAATCTATTGTATGGATATACCATAATTTATTTAACCAGAATCCTATTGATAAATATTTAAAGAGTTTCCATCTTTTTCTATTGCAGATAATGCCGTAGTGCAGAGGTTCCTAAACTGTCATATTTTTCACACCCTTAGTGTTTCAGTAATGTTTTTATGGTACCCCTGGGCAAAAAGAAATATCCAACAACGGTTTTTTTTTTTTTTTTTTTAAGTAGTTAGGTCCAAACCTCTTAAATATTTTATGTTCTATCAACTTAGTACCCATTTGGAAAAAAAAATTAATGTCATTCTTAAATATCACAGTCATTTACTAATGGGATGTGTGGACCTGTTAGGCATTAGATAACTTCTCAATTCTTGGAATCAGATTCAACACCGCCACCCCCTTCTGTACTGCATTGGTTTTCCCAGGGTATTTGTTATTCATCACAGCAATCACCAAAAAGCCTGATGATCTAATGCTGAAACTGTGACCTATCCCAAGCGAGTATTTCATTCAGTGTCTGATAGATGTTGATATTATTGTGATTTCCTTGAAAATTGAAGTATCTTGCAGTGCCCCTGTGGGTTCACTGCGCATCCTGGAGCCCAGTTTCAGAACTGTAATTATAGTAACAATAACTGTGCATGCATTAGCTCACACAAGTTTGGTTGTATCTGTGAGTTAAATTCTTTCATGTGGAATTTAACTCACAAATACAACCAAACTTGTGTGAGCTAATGCATGCACAGTTATTGTTACTAAAATTCCTTCACTTCCTGGGTGAAGACCGTGTGCACTTTCAATTTTGAAAAATGTTCCCAAATTGCCTACCGTGGAGGTTGCATCAATATATACTCCCACAGCAATGTAAGAAAATGCTTGTTACCCCAAAATGAATACTTTGTGTGATCAACACATAGATCAGGGAGTTTTACATGTGGAAAAAACTTCCAAGTTCATCTGATGTAGTGTCTCCCACCCTGTGACTGCATCAGAATCCCCAGGAGTGCTGTTTAAAATGGACATTCCTGTGCCCGCCCCAGATAAACTAAAAAAATTCCTGGATGTGGAACCTGGGAGTCTCTCTTTTTAACAAGCGCCTCTAGTGATTTTTTATGTCTGTTAAAGGACCTCTGGTTGCACAGTGCCTAAGGCTTTTGACTGTTAACCAGAAAGTTGGTGGTTCAA
>NW_006921740.1:5097387-5100561 GCF_000298275.1 Orycteropus afer afer
AGTATAGCAGGGATTGTGAGGCTGGCACGGGATCGGGCAGTGTTTCGTTCTGCTGTGCATGGGGTCGCTATGAGTCGGAAACGACTCGACGGCACTTAACAACAACAACAACAATCACTACAGACGGACGTACATTGCCCAATCTTACTTCCGAGGAGTGGCTGGTGGGTTTGAACCTCCAACCTTCTGGTTAGCAGTCAAGTGCCTTAGGCACTATGCTAACAGAGCTCCTGCTGTCAGTATAAGGGAGTTTAATATCTTATTAGGCAACTCATGCAATTAAAAACTTAAAAAAAAAAACTAGGTTTAAATCTTTCCCTTGCTTTATTGTAGACTCTTTAAATAATAATTTAAAATGGCTATTCATATTAAAAGCTCACTGCATGTCCGACACTGTGCTCAGTGCTTTATGTATCTTAATTAATTTGATTCTAACAAACCCTATAACTTAACTACTTTTACTTGAATTTTCCAGATGAGGAAATTAAAGCTTAGAAAGTTTAAGTAACTTACTTAAGGCAATATAGCTAATATCATTTATTCAGTGAACTCTCATTGGCCACCTCCTAACTGCCTTCCTCATCTCACGTTGGATTCAGATAATCCATGTAAAGTCATTACCAACACTTGACATTAAATGTAAAACAAGTGTTAGCTGTTATGCTGATTATTGCTAAGCTTGAGGCACTGTGGATAGTAAGATGAAATAGAACACAGTTTCTGCCTGCGAGGAATTTAGGATCTAAAACAATGATCTTTTACCTTTTTTTAAGCAACATATCGAATAAACCAGTTGCCTTGGAGTCCAAATCAGGGCGACTTCATGTGTGTGGGTGATTTTTCTAGTTTCATTATATATTTCTTTGGGTTTTAATGGCTGATTTTTTCAGAAGTAGATCGTCAGACCTTTCTTCTGAGGTGCCTGTGGGTGGGCTCCAGTGTCCAACCTTTCAGTTAGTGGCCAACCATGCTGGGGGGGGGAGGGAACCTACCAAATGTATGCAAGCTTCCTACATATAAAACAGATAAAGCAGAGCTCCTGTCTGCCTGGCTTCTCCTTGTCTGATGTCACCATGATCCTTTCACCATTTCAACAGGATGCAAGAGCTCCTATGAACACAGCTAGATCACATGGGTCTCACTGGGGCTTTGTTGTTATGTGCCGTCAAGTCGACCCCGACTCATAGTGACCCCTCCTTGGGTTGCTGAGGCAGTATCACTACAGAAGTAGATTGCCCAACCTTCCTTCCAAGGAGTGGCTGGTGGGTTTGAACCACCAGCCTTCTGGTTAGCAGTCAAGTGCCTTAGGCACTGTGCTACCAGAGCTCCTCACTGGGGCTTTAGACTCTAGTAAATGCAATTCCACGCAGTTGACTTGATTACCTAGCCGGCATTTTGCAACTGCAGGTGAACAGTTGTCGCTGTTGCTGCTGCAGCTGCTCATCAGACCAAGCAAATCGGTGGTTACTGGTTTGAAATACCTCCCTGCCACAAACATTCCTGGGAAGTTGGGGTTTTCATACCCACTGCTGTCAAGTCAAATCCGACTCATAGCGACCCCTTCTTGGGTTTCTGAGGCAATAATCACTACAGAGGTGGATTGCCCAACCTTCCTTCTGAGGCTTTTCATAATACATATCAAAGTATTAATTGATGATTCATTTCCAGTAATAATTCCTTCTTAATTTCCCAATAGTGATAGATTGTTGAACAATGAGCAACAGTGAGTCCTTTAATGATTTAAAAAAAAAAAAAAAAAGAACTTATTTTTAATCACTAACCCTTTATTATCTCATGTTCTCTTTTTGCAATCAGAGATCTGAGGGTTAAGGGAGTGTTAACATTTCTCTAATTAGGACTTCCAAGAGGAAAATCTCTTCAGGAATGCTTGTCTCACTTCAGTTGCTGGTGGGCTTCTCTTCATGGGACAAATTCAGAATTAAGCTACTTCATTTCCAGGGATCTTGAAAACTCAACTTCACCCTATTTCACTCCTATCATGAGGCCCAAACCCCTCTGGCACCCTTCTCCCCTCTCCAGTTTATGTCATTGTCTAGTGGTCTGAACTCCAGGTTATCCCATCTTCCAAATGAACCTGTAATTGATATTTTGGCGCTGGGATAGCTAGAGATTATATTGCTAGGCCAAGCAACAAAGCATTGTCTGTCCCAAGGGAGTTAAAATGATACCAGCCGTTGAAGATGAAAATTTGAGGAATACTTTACACTGTCATCTCCTGGGGAGGCTGATCGCCCTTACCTCCTCCCTTCTCTCCTTGGTGAAATAGACGCTGCCTCTGGGAGGGCTCTGGGGTGGAGACTTTAGAGACTTGAAACGAGATTCCACTCGCCATCTGTCAGACGTAACCCAAGATAAGTTGCACAGATGAAGCTGGCAGAGAGATCAGGAGCTGGATGGCAAACAAGGTTCTGAGAGAACTGAAATTCTGGGTAAATCCTTTTTACAGTAGTGAAAGAGCATCCTAGTCAAGTAATATGGAGCCCAATAATTAAATTTACTATTGGTGCAATGCTATTGGTTTATCGATGCAACCTCCTTAAGGCTCTTCTGTGTAGATTCTCTGGGAGTGCAGTGTTATTAACATGCACAGTGAGTCCTCAGTTAAGTCCTATCAAACAATAGTTATTATGTACTGTGCTATGGGCCACGTAAGACTGAGTCAATCAACTATCTGCTCCAGCAGGTATCTCCAGGAGTCTGAAAATACCACCTTTAGAGTAACTAATGGATTTTATAATAAACACCAGAATGATAAAAAGGGAGACCTTTTATTGATACTCCCAATTTCCTCTTCCCTGATCTCCCACTGTCTCCTTCCTTCTCTGTATCAAACTTGTTATGTGCCAGTCATTGTGCTAAAGATATGAAATAAGATTTTGGTGCCCAGAGTTCATGGCCACTCCCCTCTTCTTACTACCTCTCTGCTGTATCGTGTTCCTCTGCTATTACGGAGAATTATAAGCAGCTGTATTAGGAGCCTTAGTGGTACAATGGTTAAACGCTGGGCCACTAGCCAGAGGATAGCAGGTTGAACCCAACTAGCAGCTCCTTGGGAAAAAGACCTGGCAATCTGCTTCCATGACGATTACAGCCAAGAAAACCCTAGGGGGCAGTTCTCTTTTGTCATATGGGGTCGCTATGAGTCAGAATTGA
>NW_006921740.1:5107326-5109585 GCF_000298275.1 Orycteropus afer afer
GGTATGCCAGGCATATTCTTCTTTACTTTCACTATGTCATATCAATCTGATTTCCCCTTGGTAATTGGGATTAATCACAACAGCCAATACAGTGACTCCTTTGTTTGCCTGTTGACCCAGAAGCATGAAGATCATCACCCAAAATGTCTGGGCGGCATTGTTGACTTCCAGTCCATTGCAGTCAGTCTTGTGGTGTCTCCTGGTGAGAGCATTCCTCCCTTTGGAACTAAGACCTCTAGACCTGCAGAGCACTACATCACAAAAATAGGAAGAAAAATTTTGTGAGTAGATTACTAGGGGTAATAGGGAGTGATGCCACTCCCCGTTTACCTCTTAATTCCTGGACCCATGAATCTAGGCTATGGGAGAAATAGCACCATATATTGGACACTGGTTTAGAGCATATACAACCTCCTGTAGAACATTGCCGCGACCTTGCAATGTATTGCCACCTAGATAGCATTGTAATTATGTCTTCAGATGACTGTTCCATCATTCTGTCAAGCCAGCTAGGAGCTTTGGTGGTGTAGTGGTTAAGGCATTTGACTGCCAACCAAAAGGTCAATAGTTTGAACCCATCATGTGAAAGAAAGATGAGGCAGTCTGTCTCTAAAGATTTACAGCGTTGGAAACCCAATGGGGGTCACTTTGAGTCAGAATTGACTCGATGGCGGTGGGTTTGGTTTGGTATTTTTATCAAGCCAGCTGCTTCAGGCTGATGGTGTACATGGTAGATCAGTGAATTCCATGCGCCTGAGTCCATTGCTGCACATCATTTGCTGTGAAGTGAGTTCCTTGATTTTAGGCAGTGTTGTGTGGGCTAGCATGATGGTGTATAAGGCATTCTGTAAGACCATGGATTGTAGTTTTTGCAGAAGCATTACATGCAGGGAAGAGAAATCTGTATCCAGAGTGTATATCTCAGTAAGAACAAGCAGTGCCCTTTCCATGATGAAAGTGGTCCAGTATAATCAACATTCCACCAGATTGATTACAGTGTTAGTCTGTCAGCACTCAGCAGTGGCTGTAGGCAAGTAACTCCTTTGGCCTTAGTGAGTGGAAACCTGTGTTGCTGAGCCCATCCATAACCTTCATCCCTACCGCTATGGCAACCTTGTTCATGAGCCCTTGGGGCAATGACAGGAGTGGCTGGGGAAAGATGCTGACTTGTATTCCCAGAATGATTATCCTATCCACTTGATTGTAAATATATATATAGATATATACACACACATGTATATATGTGTGTGTGTATATATCTATATATCTATATCTATCTATCTATCTATCTATATATATATATATATCTGCTGAGCTCCTCTTTGGTGAACATTCACATGAGACACAAGTATTTTCTCCTGCTTTGACCCTTTCAGAAGGATCTATCCATATGCCTATTCCTTGTACTTCTTGGTCATAAATTTTCCAATTATGTTCCTTCCATGTCCCTGACCATACAGCCAAACCACTGGCAAACCTCACGAGTCAGTATACAGTTGCATATCTGTCCATCTCTACTTCCAAGCAAAATGAACAGCGAACTGCACTGCTCAGAGTTCTGCCCACTGGGAGAATTTCCCCTCAACACTGACCTTCAGGGACATCCAAGAAAGGGGCTTCAGTGCTGCTGCTATCCACTTCCAAATGGTGCCTGCATGTCATGCAGAACCATCTGTAAACCAGGCATGAGTTTTCTCTTCCTCAGTCAGTTGATCCTAATAAGACCTAATGATCCTCATGAGACCACAAGTGCATACTGGGGGAAGGTGGGTAATGTGACAGAAGTGGGGACCATGGACATTTCAGCCACTTCCACCTGTAACTTACATATGCCTTCAGGTCCTGCTCGAGTCCAATTTTGTGTATACTATTTCCATTTAATGAAGTAGTGGTGCTGTGCACATCTGACTTTATGACTCTGTGGTCAGACAACACACAGTTCATGATGAATAGCTCACACAGCATGGTGTCTTGGTGGTCCATTGTTAGTTTTCAGTTTTGACTAAGGTTCAGTAATAAGAAAAAGTTCTTTCTCAGAAGGAGAGTAGTTATCTGCAGAGGATGGCAGAATTTTGTTCCAAAATCCTAAGGATCTGTGCTGTGATTCACCAGTAGCTTCCTGCCAAAGACTCCAAGCAGCATGGTGTAGTGCCTAAGATACCCACCAGCCACTCCTTGGAAGGAAGATTGGGCAACCTACTTCTGTAGAGATACCACCTCGGAAACCCAAGGAAGTGTTGCTATGAGTCAAATTGACCT
>NW_006921740.1:5110015-5113292 GCF_000298275.1 Orycteropus afer afer
TGAATCACTCAGATCATATGGCCAAAGTGACAGAGCAACTTTCATGGCTGCCTGAACTTTTTGCAGAACATTCTCTTGTTCTAGGCCTCACTCAGAGCTAGAAGCTTTTTGAGTCATTTGATAAATAGGCCAGAGTAGCACACTTAAATAAGGGATATGTTGCCTCCAAAATCCAAAGAGGCCCACCAGGCATTGTGCCTTCTCTTTAGTGGTTGGAAGGGGCCTGATTTAACAACTTATTTTTCACTGAAGAAGGAATATGTTGACATACCCCCACACCATTGGACCCATAGAAATTTCACTGAGGTGGAAGACACCTGAACTTTTGTGGAATTAATTTCCCACCCTCTAGCATGCAAATAAAGAGCACTGGTGGCACAATGTCTAAGGCAGCTGACTGCTAACTAAAAGGTCAGTGGTTCCAACCACCAACCACTCTGCAGAAGGAAAATGGGACAATCTACTTCCATAAAGATTTACTGCCTCAGAAACCCAGTGGGGGTCACTATGAGTCAGAATCATCTCAATGGCAGGGAGTTTGAGTTTGTTTTGTTTTGTTTTTTCTTTTGGAGCATGCAAATGTCTCATCAATAAGTCTAGAGTTATTGCTACTTCTTCCTTACTGGGTCCAATCAACATAATGTCATCAATGTAATGGACCAGTGTGATATCTTGTGGAATAAAAAGGTACTCAAGTTCCCTGTAGACTAAATTATGACATAGTACTGGAGAGTTGATATACCCCTGAGGTGGTTGTTGTTGTTATGTGCTGTCAAGTCGGACCCAACTCATAGTGACCCCTCCTTTGGTTTCCAAGGCAATATCACTATGGAAGTAGATTGCCCCATCTTCCTTCTGAGAAGTGGCTCATGGGTTTAACCGTCAGCCTTTTGGTTAGCAGTCAAGTGCCTTAGCCACTATGCTAGGACTATGAAAATGTATTGCTGGCCTTGCCAACTGAATGCAAACTGCTTCTGGTGATCCTTCAAAATGGGAATTGAGAAAAAGGCATTTCCCAGATCAGTAGTTGCATACCAGGTACCAGGTGGTTTATTAATTTGTTCAAGCAATGAAATCACATCTGGAACAGCAGCTGCAATTGGAGTAACCACATGGTTAAGTTTATGGTAATCCACTGTTATTCTCCAAGATCCATCAGTTTTTACACAGGCCAAATAGGCAAGTTTAATTGGGATATGTTGGGAATCACCACCCTTGCATCCTTCAAGCCCTTGATGGTGGTAGTAATCTCTACAGTCCCTCCAGGAATGTGGTATTGCTTTTGCTTTACTATTTTCCTAAATAGAGGTAGTTCTAATGGCTTCCACTTGGCTTTTCTTATATGATAACCCTTACTTCACATGTCAGAGATCCAGTGTGGGGGTTCTGCCAGTTGCCGCATATGTCTGTTCCAATTATGTATTCTGGAACTGGGTTGATCCCTACAGGATGGATTCGGTGACACACAGGATCCCACGTGAGGTTACTAACATAGTCTTAGATGAGACTATGTTAGTAACCTGGCCTCCATGTGGCCCTGTTATCACTGATATGTCTCCTGGAATTAGTATCAGTTCAGAGCCATTGTCCAGTAATCCTTGAAAAGTCTTATTGTTTCCTTTTCCTCATTGACCAGTCACTCTTACAAAAGATCTCTTTGGGGAAGGCTGGGAGAAAGATGAATAGTATAAATTTTTGCAAGTATAGTGAGGTCCTTCCTCAAGGGGACCCAGCCTCCTCTTCATTCAAGGGGCTAAGAGTCTGTAAACCAGCTCAAATATGTGACCATGACATTCTGTTCTGGTGATTCAAGTTAGGCTGCTTTTCACTTGACCTAGAATTCTTCTGCTTGTACAGATCAAGTAAATATTTACTAGATTTCCATCTATTTCACTCCTTGGGACACTATGACTAAGTAGCCAATGTCATAAGTTCCTTTTGCTCAGACTATTCTGATTACTGTTTTGACTCTGCTCTCCATGATAACCACACCCACTTTGTCTATGTTGATTTAGTGTCATCACCTGGCCCCTAGCACTGTGGGGTGATTCCCCATGTAATTGTTGTTGTTAGGTGCTGTTGAGTCTGCTCCAACTGATAGTGACACTATGTACAACAGAATGAAACCTTGCTATGCTTGAGCCCATCGTTGGAGCCATTGTGTCACTCCATCTTCTTGAGGGTCTTCCCATTTGTTGCTGATTGTGGTAGTTCAGGTTGTATGTCAACTTGGCTGGGCCATGGTTTTGAGTGGCTGGGAAGCTGGATGCAGTTATTCACCATGATGAGAATGTGATCACCTCCATGGTGGAATCTTCTGTGAGCAGCTAAGTAGTTGCCTTCAGGGTGTGGCCACTTTCAGTATATAAGGAGAAACTTTGAGAAAAGTCTCCAGCTTGTTGGTATATGGACCCTGCATTTGGCCAAGTCTTCATCTACAGTTCGTGGACTTGAACCAGTAGTCTGCCATGTTGCCTGTTGATCTTAGAATTGTTCCATTTTACCTGCTGAGCTTGTGTTCGACAGCCTCAGCAGCCTGCAGCTGCCTAAGTTAGTAGATGCCTCCAGCTCCAGTAAGCCTGAAATAAGAGGCAGAGCTGAAGCCCAAGGTCAAGAGCCTTTCACCTAGCCCCTAGAGCCAGCATTCTGAATTCAGACTTCTATCCTCCTAAACTGTAAGAGAATAAATTACTGTTTGTCAAAACCATCCACTTGTAATATTTATGTTATAGCAGCACTAGAGAATTAAGACACTGACTCCCTACTTTACCAAGCATTAAATCGTTCTCCAGGGACTGCTACCTTCTGACAACATGACCAAAGTAGGTGAGACAAAGCCATTCTTACTTCTAAGGAGCATTCTGGCTGCACTTGTTCCAGAACACATTTGTTCATTCTTCTGGCAGTCCATAGTATGTTCAGTACTCTTCCCCAACACCACAATTCAAAGGCATCAATTCTTCTTTGGTCTTCCTTATTCATTGTCCAGCTTTCACATGCATATGAAGCAGTTGAAAATACCCTTGGGCCAGGCACATCTTAGTCTTCAAAGTGACATCTTTGCTTCTTAACATTTAAAGAGGTCTGTTGTGATGGTTATGTTTGTATGTCAACTTGGCTAGGCCTGGTTGAGTGGCTGGGCAGCTGGATGTAGTATTCTCCATGATGAGACTGGTAATCAACTCCATGGTGGCATCTACTGGGAGCAGCTGAGTAGCTGCCTTTGGGTATGTGGTCTGCTTCCTGTATATAAAGAAAAGCTTTGAGAATGGTCTCT
>NW_006921740.1:5113577-5114304 GCF_000298275.1 Orycteropus afer afer
CCTCCAAACCATAAGAGAATAAACTCCTGTTTGCTAAGGCCATACCATTTATGGTATGTATATATTCCTGTCAGAGCAGCACTAGGTAACCAGAACAAGGTCTTTTACAGCAGATTTGCCACACAGTCAAATGCCTCTGCATAGACAGTGAAACACAGATGAACATCTTTCAGGAAGTCTTTACTTTCAGCCAAGATCCCTCATTCTATGTCCACTTCTGAATCCAGCTTGAATATCTGGAAGTTCCCTGTCAATAAACTGCTGCAACCATTTTTGAATTATCTCCAGCAAAGTTTTACTTGCATGTGGTATTAATGATTGTTGTTTTTGTTGTTGTTGTTATGTGCTGTTGAGTCATCTCCAACTCATAGTGACCTTACGTACAGCAACGAAACACTGCCCAGTCTTGTGCCAGCCTCACTATCCCTATGGAGCCCATCGCTGCAGCCACTGTGTCTACCCCTCTCATTGAGGGCCTTCCCCTCTTTCGTTGACCCTCCACTTTACCCAGCATGACATCTTTCTCTAGAGAATGGTCACTTCTGGCAACATGACCAAAGTAAGTGAGACTGTCTGACTATTCTTGCTTCCAAGGAGCATTACGGTGCACGTCTTCAGGACAGATTTGTTAGTCCTTTTAGCAATTCATGGTACTTTCAACATTCCTTGCCAACACCACAACTCAAAAGCATCAACTCTTCTTTGACCTTCCTTATTCATTGTCCAG
>NW_006921740.1:5116774-5117713 GCF_000298275.1 Orycteropus afer afer
TCCTTCCATCTTCTTTTGATGTTTCCTGCACCATTCAACATATTGCCCATTTCAATTTGCAGTTCGAGGCTTAAATATTTTCCTCGGTTCTTTCAGCTTGAGAAATGCCAAGCGTGTTCTTCCCTTTTGGTTTTCTAACTCCATGTCTTTCACATTTCATTGTAGTAATTGGCTTTGTCTTCTCAAACTGCTCTTTGAAACCTTCTGTTCAGCTCTTTATCTTGCTGTTTCTTCCATTTGCTTTAGCTTACTCTCTGTTCTAGGGCAAGTTTCAGACTCTCCTCTGACATCCACTGTGCTCTTCCTTTCCTGTCTTTTTAATGACCTTTTCCTTTCTTCATGGATGATGTTGTTGATGTCATTCCACAATTCTTCTGGCTTCGGTCATTGATGTTCAATGTATCAAACCTACTCTTTAGACAGTCTCTAAATTCAGGAGGGATGAAATGAAGGTCATATTTTAGCTCGTACGGAGTTGTTTTAATTGTCTTCAACTTCAAATTGAACTTGCCTATGAACAGTTGATTGTCTGTCCCACAGTCAGCTCCTGGCCTTGTTTTGGCTGAAGATAATTGAGCTTCTCCATCACCTCTTGCCACTGATGTACTCAATCTGATTCCTATGTGCTCCGTCTGGTGAAGTCCACATATAGCCACCATTTGGGTTGTTGAAAAAAGGTATTTGGTCTTACAAAATTCTATCATGCGATCTCCAGCGTCATTTGTATCACCAAGACCGTATTTTCCAATTACTGGTGATTCTTCTTTGTTTCCAACTTTTGCATTCCAGTCACCAGTGATAATTAACACATCTTGATTGCATGGTTGGTTGATTTCAGACTGCAGAAGTTTGTAAAGATCTTCAATTTCCTCATCTTTGGCTTTGGTGGTTGGTGTGTAAATTTGAGTAACAGTAATATTAACTGGTCTTCCTCGTAGG
>NW_006921740.1:5118283-5132415 GCF_000298275.1 Orycteropus afer afer
TCCGCTGAAACCTGTGCACCATGGCTAACCCTGTTGGCACCTGAAACACTGGTGGCACAGCCTCCAGCCTCACAGCAACACACAAGCCATCACAGGATGACAAACTGACAGATGAGTCCATTCCCTTAGGTGTTCCAAACCGCTACAGTCCTGCTTCCCGGCCTTCCCTGCCAGTTCCAGCCCTCCAAAAAGCTGTCTGCTGCCCCTTCCCAGACTTCCCTACCAGTTCTAGCCCAAGGTATTAATGATACTGTTTTATAATTTCCACATTCTGTTGGATTATCTTTCTTTGGAATGAGCACAAATATTGATCTCTTCCAGTCAGTTGGCCAGGTAGCTGTCCTCCAGATTTCTTGGCATAAATGAGTAAGCACCTCCAGCTTTGCATCCATTTGTTAAAACATCTCAATGGATATTCTATCAAGTCCTGGACCTTTGTTTTTCACCAGTTCCTTTGGTGAAGCTTGGATTTCTTCCTTCACTACCATTGGTTCTTGATCATATGCTACCCCTGAAATGGCTGAATGTTAAGAACAATTCCTTTTGGTACAGTGACTCTGTGTATTCCTTCCATCTTCTTTTGAAGCTTCCTGTATCATTCAATATTTTATCCATAGAATCTTTCAGTATGGCAATTTGAAGCTTTATGTTTTTCTTCAGCTCTTTCAGCTTGAGAAATGTTAAGTGTGTTTTTCCCTTTTGTTTTTCTAACTCTAGGTCTTTGCACATTTCATTATAATACTTTACTTTTTCCTCTCCAGCTGCCCTTTGAAGTCTTCTGTTCAGCTCTTTTATTTCATCATTTCTTTTATTTGCTTTAGCTACTCTCCATTCAAGAGCAAGTTTCAGTGTCTTCTTACATCCAGTTTGGTCCTTTCTTCCTTTTCTGTCTTTTTAATGACCTTTGGCTTTCTTCGTGTGTGATGTTCTTGATGTCATCCCACAACTTGTCTGGTGTTCGGTCATTGGTGTTCAGTGCATCAAACCTGTTTTTCAGATGGTCTCTAAATTCAGGAGGTATATAATCAAGGTATTTTGGCTCTTGTGGACTTGTTTCAATTTTCTTCAGCTTCTACTTGAACTTGCATTTGAGCAATTGATGGTCTGTTCCACAGTCCACACCTGGCCTTGTTTGGACTGATGACACTGAGTTTCTCCATTGCTTCTTTCCACAGATGTAGTGGATCTGATTCCTGTGTATTCCATCTGGTGAGGTCCACTTGTATACCTGCTGTTTATGTTGTTGAAAAGAGGTATCTGCAATGAATAAGTCGTTAGTCTTACAAAATTCTATCATTTGATCTCCAGAGTAATTTCTATCACCATTGTAATTTCTATGACCATTGTAATTAGGTATCTTAATTCAATTAGGGCAGTTCTCACTGTCAAATCTGACTTATATAAAATAGCAGTAACAGCAATTTTCAAAGATGCTTGGGCTTCCTTCACAATTTTTTTCCTCACCATTGTGGTGAAAGATATGTCCTTTGGGCACTCAGTGGGTGGATCTGTGGATCTAGCCTGATAAATCCATTCTAACATGCCAATTTCTCTAAGCCTTTGGGTACCTTCTACAGTGTACCATAGCAGGTCTGGCATTTCTCCTTCATTTAATGTAAGCTACAGCTTAATCTATGCTTCATTGAACTGACTAAAGAAACTATTAGATTCTTTTCTGATATCTCAAGCTGAAACATAGAATGAAGAATCTGTGGTTAGTGGGTCCATATCAATAAACTCAGATCAATCCAACTTTATGTTCCTTGCACCATTATCCCATACCCTTCAGAGGCATGCCCACATGGATTCCCCAGTTCTTTTGGAATGTACCATGCCTCCTCATGGGTCAAACTTTGTATTTTACCTCTGGGGCTCCCTGGGACTTAAGTCTAGTTGTAGGTCTAGAAGCAAAAATTGGTGATAGGGGTGGGTCCCAGAGACATTAAGCAATGACTTGTAAAGCATCTGCCTCAGGTGGTGCCACAGGGATAGCTCAAAGACAGATTCTACAGACACAGCTGGGTTAATCTCATCAGATGGGGGTGGAAGGGATAAATGTTTTACTGGGGAGGGTGGCCTAACATACAAAGCTAGAGTAGTCTCTTCAGATGGGAGTAAGAGGACTGTTTCTGTTGGCAGGAATGATTCAATGGAATTTAGGGATTCAGTGCCCCCAGCTTCCTGATCATCTGCCCATATATCCCCATCCCAAATTTCAGGAACATATTCTTCCCAATCACTGTCCTCACTTTAACCTCAGACACCATTCAAGGTTGGGATTCACTTGGCATTGTAATTCAGCCCTTCTTACAATAAGGCTCTGGGTTTGCTTTTCAGCAACATCACCCTGTTACTACAAGAAATAAGGCTTTCTTTCAGCGCACAAGTGACAACTTTCAGGACTTGTATGCAGCACTTGAGCTGTGACCCTGAGACATTGAGCTCATCCCTTTCTTTCACCACTTTGTCTAGCAAAAGTAGGACCTACCAACCAACTTCCTTATGCTTCTCATTCTGATAAAATTGTAGAAAACTATCAAATATACATTAAATATTTGATCCATTGGTGTGATATTTGGCATGTTTCTATTGCACCTCATGCCATGGATTAGCAGTACTCTCTTTGCTACTAGAGGCAGAGTCATCAGCACCTTTAAGACTAGCCAGACTTGAGAACCAATTCAGAAAAATCATCCTTATGATTTTGTTCCTCTAGAAATACTCTTAATGTTTATCTTAATTTTCTAGTGCTGCTATGACAGAAATTCCATAAATGGTAGCTTTAACAAATGGGAATTTTTTTTCTCACAGTTTGTTGTTGTTGTTAAGTGCTGTCAGGTTGGCTTCGACTCACAGCCCCCCTTATTGTACAACAGAAAAAAACACTGCCTGGTCCTGTGCCACACTCACAGTCCTTGCTGTGCTTGAGCCCAATGTTGCAATCACTCTGTCAATCCATCTTGTTAAGTGTCTTCCCCTTTTTTGCTGACCCTCCACTTTACCAAGCGTGATAGCCTCCTCCAGGGAGGGTCCCTTCTGACCATATGATCAAAGTAGGTGAGGCGAAGTCTGCCATTCTCACTTCAAAGGAGCATTCCAACTGCACTTCTTGAAGGACAGATTTATTAGTTCTTCTGGCAGTCCATGATATTTTCAATATTCTTTGCCAACAGTTTCCTGATACTGCCTCGGAAACCCAAGAAGGGGTCGCTAGGAGTCGGGGCCGACTCCACGGCACATAACAACAACAACAACAACTTCCCGTTCTGTTTTAAATGAAGCCCCTTGGGTCTAGAAGATTGTTTTCCTTGGTTTTATATTTATGGTACCTATCAGTCTGAATTCAGGGTGGAGTCTAGAAGTCATAATTCTGGTAGCGTAGTGCCTAAGGCACTTGACTGCTAACCAGAAGGCTGGCGGTTTAAACCCACCAGCCACTCCTCAGAAGGAAGGTTGGGCAATCTACTTCCGTAGTGATACTGCCTCAGAAACCCAAGGAGGGGTCGCTATGAGTCGGGGCCGACTTGATGGCACATAACAACAGCAACAACAGCTCTAGGGGAAAGCTTTCTCTCTATGGGCTTTTTAGGAAGGACCTTTTCTCTTTGAGCCTCTGCTCCGGGGCCAGCTTTGTGTGGCTTGGCATCTCTTCCCCTCCCCAATCTTTGTTTCTTTTGCTTGCTTGTTTAATCTCCTTTATATTTCAAAAGAGATTAATTCAAAACACACCCTACACTAGTCCTGTCTCATTAACACAACAAAGACAATTTATTCCCAAATTATAACCATAAGCATAGGGGTTAGGATTTATAACACACACTCTTGGGGAACACTGTTTAAGCCATAACAGTACCAAATGTTTTAGGCTGGGTTCTCTAGAGGAGCAAAACCAGTAGGGAAAAAAATAAAAAAAGAGAGAAACCCATTGCCATCGAGCAATTCCTAATTATAGTGATCCTATAAGACAGAGTAGAACTGCCCCACAGGGTTCCTAAGGCTGTAATCTTTACAGAAGCAGACTGCCACATCTGATAGATTTTGGCGTAGTGCCTAAGGCATTTGACTGCTAACCAGAAGGCTGGCTGTTCAAATCCATCAGCCACTCCTGGGAAGGAAGATTGGGCAATTTACTTCTGTAGAGATACCACCTCGGAAGCCCAATGGGGGGTCACTATGAGTTGAATCAACTGGACAGCAGTGAGTTTGGTGTTTTGTTAATAGGACAGAGCTGGAACTGCCTCACAGGGTTTCTAAGGCCGTAATCTTTACCTTTTCTTTTTTTTTAAATTTACAAAAGCAGACTGCCACATCTGATGGGTTTGAATCATCAGCCTTTTGGTTAGCAGACAAGCACTTAACCACTGTCCCATTAGGGCTGGAGAGATTTACTTCAAGGGAATGGCTCACATAGTTTTGGAAGCTGGCAGTCCCAAATCCGTGGGTCAGTGTCAGGCTGGAGGCCTCTCCTGACTCACATGTTTACAGAAGCTGACCAGCCCAAAAATGGCAGGTCAGGCAGAAGGCTATGACCTGGCTCATGGAGTTGTGGAAAATGGTGAATCCCAAAATCTGTAGGTCAGGTCTTCTGACTCACGTCTTAAGAACTAGAGGTCAGAGGTTGGTGATTTGAATGCAGGATCAATCAAGGCAGAGTGAGCTTTGCCAGAACAGCCATGTATATTGGATACAGGCCACATGTCCAAGGAAACTCCCCTTTCAACTGATTAGCTGTTCACATCAGATCACAAAATGGAGAATGATTACATAATGTCTGCCAGCTCACTGAGAATCATGGCCTAGCCAAGTTCACACATAGCCTTACCCATCACACCATCACATCACAGTGTCCACTACAACAAACCCTTATAGTGTTATTTCTAAGGGAAAGTGAATTTGAGATGTGAGGTAACAATAACAACAATGACAGCAACAAAAACCCTAACATTTGTAGTATATAACCTTTGTATAGTAACTTCAGCAATTATAATAATAAAGGCTGCTAAAGGCCTTCTTGCACATAAATTTACTTGTGTTTTCTTCTTGCTTTGCAAATCATCTGACAAATTGTGTGATGGAACTGCCCTGTAATATTTTTTTTCTGCCAAAGTTTTTCAAGACTTTTTAAAACTGTATAAATGTGAACCTACTCTACATTGAAAGAAGGACAAAACACATCATTTTATAGTGATTTACTCTTTGTTCAGGAAAACATATTGTGCTAGGTGTCTTAATTTTAACCATGTCATACCCACTGCCCTGTAGACTTCACCGATAGCTTTCAAATACTATCATCACTAATTAGGGCATGATGCAGATGTCCAAATAGAAATGCAGTATATGGGAGGTTAATAATGTTGTGAAGACTTGTGAGAAGAGATCAACTTGTAAGAAGAATAGGGAAATGAAATGAGAGATGAAAAGGAAGCAGACTAATGGATAGAAAAACTCCTTAAAGTTTAATACTATGTATCAGGGGGAAATGTTTTCCAAAGGCTTTGGGAATATAAAAACATAGAGATTGTCTTGTGCAGAGGAAATCAGGTAACCAAAGGAAGATGTTCAATTTTAAAAAATTATTAGACTTTCTTCTGATCTTAAAATGATAATCTTTTTCTTATAAAATAT
This sequence comes from Orycteropus afer afer, assembly GCF_000298275.1. Taxonomy (NCBI): domain Eukaryota; kingdom Metazoa; phylum Chordata; class Mammalia; order Tubulidentata; family Orycteropodidae; genus Orycteropus; species Orycteropus afer. The sequence goes on from NW_006921740.1 coordinate 5,123,909, forward strand.
AGGCATAGAACTTCTTTAAAATTCTATATAAGCAATTTATGATATCAAACATTAAAGGGAAGTGGCTTAAGATTAATTAATATCAACTTCTCTTTACCCTACACTTACAACACTATGACCGTAGACTGTAATTTCCTCCACAACAGGGACAATGTCTGATTAATCTTTGAGTGTCTGTCCTAGCACATAGTTTGGCATATCGCCATAATGTTTGTTGAGCATCATGTAAAATGATTGCAAGTTAGTCCCTTCTAACATATCACAGTAGTGATTCATTTGGAAAAGACTATCTATAAGACACTGATGAGAGAGGAGGTGTATGAGAAAAGAAAAACAAAGTATTGCATAAAGTGAACTGTTGAGATTTTCAAAGGACATGTCTAAAGATATACTTCATTCCCAAATTATTCATTTCAATGCAGTGTATAATTTTCCTCCCAAACAATGCACTACGAGTAGAGAATAATAGTGTATTGAGGTTTGGGTTATCAGAATCATTCTTCAACAAAATTGCAATTGCTACTTGTTGTATGCCCAGTGTTTTTGTGTAATCTTGGGGAGTCATTTGCAAATAATCACACTGGCAAATACCAATCAAAGAATGCCTACAGGAAACTGTCTTACTTAGAGTATCAGAAAGAAGAATCTCTAATTTTTATATTCCAGTACTGGAGCAGTCTCTATGCTGCCTCTTTGAAACTTGCTGAGGATAGATTATGACTGATGCTTTTTCTAAAGCCATCTGCCTTGTTCAATATTGTGTTATTAATGGGCACTCAGGAAGTAGTCAATGACATATTAAATGGAAGATTATACCCATATAAGCACTGTAGGTAGGTAGGCATATGCTTGAACAATTTCTCTTAGAAAGATCAGCACGAGGCCGGTGCCCGTGAGGTGGAGGTCAAAGATGTCCCAAATGTCCAAACTACCATGCCACTCCATCATTTCAGACATTAACTCCTCCTCCTCCTCCCAGTAATTTCCCCAGTCTTAGGGTTCTGTATTTCGCTGTAACCCCTCACAGAACTCACAGACACCCAAGGGTTCGTCTCACGTAGTAGTGGTGGAGGCTGGCAGGCTGGCAAGTCCCGGGTCCGTGAGTAGGTCTGGCGGATCCTCCCAACTCTCAGGGTTTGATGAACCTCGATCAGCAGATCAGATGACGGCTGCTGTCCCAAATCCAGGGGTGAGATGAGGATGATCCAAGACACAAAGCCGGAGCAAGAGGAGAGCAAATCTTTCCAGGCGATTCATAGGTATACCCTCAGGGAAGCTAAGGGTGGTGACTTGAATTATACCCTCCAGCAAGGCAGGACTCAAGATACATTCCACCTGTGTTGCCCCAACAGAATTAACCTAAATCCCATCACAGAGTCGATTGCCAGTCATTATAAGGAATGACTACTACCAGCTGCCCAGCCAAGTTGATACCTGACCTTAACTACCACACCACCCCAAACATGAATGGATAATGAGATTTACAAAACATCACAGAATGGAGGACAATGGCTAGAAGGGCCACACCAAGCAATTCACTGCAGCATGCAATGTTTAGAAATGAATTTTGTCCTATAGAGTGAACTCCATAGATGTATATTTTTGTAACCTTTCACTAACATTCCATGATTAGAAGGGTAAATTCCAAAACACATTGTCTGTATACACTGGAAGTAGATTCTACAATAGAATTCATGTAACTGATTTTGGGGCAATTCAACAGAGGACATTCGCATGTAAGGCCTAGCAAAGTACATTCACAAGCAAAACGCATAGAGATATAGAACAAACCCACTGCCATTGAGTTGATTCTGACTCATAGCGACCCCCATAGGGTTTCCAAGGCTGTAAATCTTTGTGAGAGTAGATTGCCTCCTCTTCCTCCCACTGAGCAACTGGTGGATTTGAATAGCCGACCTTCTTTACATCCAAGTGCCTTACCTACTATGCCACCAATTATATATACCTATATATAGATATATATATATAGATAGATAATATGAGGAGCTCTGGTAGCATAGTGGCTAAGGCATTTGACTGCTAACCAGAAGGCTGGAGGTTCAAACCCACCAGCCACTCCTCGGAAGGAAGATTGGGCAATCCTACTTCCGTAGTGATACTGCCTCAGAAACCCAAGGAGGTGTCACTATAAGTCAGGGCCGACTCTACGGCACATAACAACAACAACATGTATAATATGTATATGTATGTTGTGTATGTGTATGTATATGTGTATGTGTGTGTGTGTGTGTGTGTGTGTATATATATATATACATACACATATATATAGATAACAAAGAAAATATTAGTGAAACTTCAAAATATCCAATTCTTGATGGATAATTTAATGTAATGATGGAATCATTAAGCTGAAGAAGCAGCTAAAAAATACATAAAAAGTCATCAAAATTAAATAAGGAACCATTAAAATTACAGGTTGTATTTCAGAGGTAAGCAAAATGAAAAGTGAAGCCATGAGAAACAGGGATGATTCTCTGAAAGTGAATAGAGCTCTGGTGGTTTGAAACTCTTGGATAGATCTGTCCAAGTCCCAACAAAGAGATGGCCTTTGTGCTGAGACTATGTTAATTGTTATTGCAGTAAATAATATTGAGAGTGATGGAAGTAGTAAATTTAGGGCTTTTTAAAGAAAAAAAATGTTGTAATATTGATAAGGGGTATAAGAAAAATAATTCAGTTTTATGTTTTCTTCTTGAAATTTTTTTGGATGATGTGTTCTTTAAGAGAATAAGACCTTAGAAGCAAGACATGAAAAAGATATTTTGAGTTTTAAAGAACTGCTTGACACTGTGATGGATAAGTTGTAACTTCTTTAATATAACTACTGTTACAAGGTATGGGAGTTTGCAGGAAAGAAGGGAGGGCAGTCAAATCTTAGTTATAAATCTTTGAAAAAAGATGCAAAAATGCTTCATGGCAAAATGTTGTAATAAAAAAAAACTGATAAAAGCTATACAAATCCCAAAGATTAAAAGTTTAAAGCTTATGAAAATGCAGAGAATGAATGCTTCAAAAATGGGGTTGGCAATAGAAAAAGTATGAGAAGTAAAAGCATATGACATCATGATTTTGAAGTGTTTAGGTGGTTACTCATGCTAATTAGGAAATGGTGCCTAAGTAGGCATAAGCTAGAAAAACACATGAAAATTAATTTTCCTAAAGAAACACAACTTAAAATGCAAATGTGTTGTAACTAACAATGTAAGAGAATAAAACTGGTGTTAGATACATGTAACTGCTTCAGAAATTATTTTTGTCTTTGATTGTCAACCCAGCCCCCTCCCCAAACTAATTCTTTATGAGAATGAATAGGGGCAGTGATGGTTCAGTGGTGCAATTCTCGCCTTCCATGTGGAAGACCCAGGTTCAATTCCTGGCTAATGCACCTTAAGCACAGCCACCACCCATCTGTTGTGGAAGCTTGCATGTTGCTATGATGCTAAGCAAGTTTCAGCAGAGCTCCCAGACTAAGATGGACTAGGAAGAAATACATGGCAATCAAGCAATGAAGTCCTTATGGATTACAATGGTCCTGATCTATTGTGCAAAGGGTTGCCACAAGTTGGGGCCAACTCAATGGTAACTAACAACAATGAATGAGAATTAATATCTGGGAAGAGTTTTGAGTTACTTGAGAAATAGTGCAGGAAAAATAGAATACATTACTATCCTGCTATATAACCTATTGTCTTATTCTAAGAATATCATGAAAAATTATAGAATACAAATCTTTAGATATCTGAGAGCCTTCTGAAATTAAGTAGATGAAATGGGTAAAGCTTGTAAATTTGGCAAGATATATTTTTATTATGCGTAGATTTGGGGATTATATCATTTCATTCAGTATAAACATTGATTCTCTTAATACTGAGTATAAACATCCCTGAGCTGATTCTACCTTTCCTTTTCAGGTATGAGAAATACAATGTATTTCAGGGGTCAGCAGTTTGATGACTAGTGTAATTCAGTGAATGTGCAGTTTTCATAGACTATGAAAAGCAATCATCATTTTAGTGTTTTATTACAGGTATCATTTTGTTTCCTCCACCTCTCCCATTTTATTACATATTATATGCAACATGATGGAAGGTAATGTGCTTTCTTTTCTGAAGTAGATGATGGAGGACAGAATCGATAACATAAATGTGGGACACCTTTTTCCTAATTTTATAAGCTTTGTGCTCATAGATCTGCTTGCTGTACTTTTTATTTCAGTAACATTTAACAGAATCATGGCCACGGAGGAAATTAAACTTGCACAGAATGTCCATAATGAGGCTGTGAGTGCTGATGGCTCAGGTATGGTACAAAGTGGCTACTTTGAGTTGCAAATTAAAGAGACAGAAGCCATCTTGTCCTTAATGTTTTAGTGTTCAAAAATATCTGGATGTCCCATAAATAACTTATGCAGTGATCTCAATGTCTCTCCAAGACACAGCAAAACACAGACAGAAGCAAAGCAAACTTCTGGGCGGCTAAAATAGATGCCATTCCTTCTGTGCTTTCAAGTTCTTGGGGGAGCTTCTCAGGGCTCTTGCTCCACACCTAGTGATTCTCTCTTGCATACAATTCTGTCATATTTGATACCTTGATTATCACAAGCACAGGAAGCAATACATTAAAAAGGAGAAGAAATTATGAGAATCAGACACACTGACTTAAGAAGTGACCACTGAAATCCAGGAACAAGGAGGTAGAAAACTTATTTTAAAGTCAAACTAAAACCAAACTCACTGCCATCAAGTCGATTCCGACCCATAGTGACTTATAGATAGGATATAAGTCTTTATAGTAGTAGATTGCCCCATCTTCTGTCTGAGAAGCAGCTTGTGACCTTCTGGTTAGCAGCCAAATGCTTCATCCACTACACCACCATTAGGTACACAAATATTTTAGGGAAGAAGGGCTATTAAGAGGGACAGGCCGTCCTGTGTACTTCAGTTTCTCCTGAGGACAACATCATTCTATTGCATCTCAGTGGGATGATGGTAGTAACTGAGTCATTCAGAACAGTTTACCTTCCATTCAATGTATAATCTATTCTAATAATTTCCACTTAATCCTTTAGTTTGTAAAATTTTTGATACTGATAGAGATGATATTTGGTTAACCTCATCCTTCAATAATACCATATAAATAAGAATTATCATAATATATTATATTGAATGAGCCCTAAACTACATCTGTTTCTATTACTAGTGATCAGAGCATTTTTATTTCCATTTTTTTTCCCCAAAAAAATCCTACCAGTGAGACCATAGTCGCAAGGGACATCAAGCTCAATTGGCATAACATACTACACAAAACATTGTTCCACATCCTACTTTGTCGAGTAGCAACTGGGATCTTAAAAGCTTGCAAGCAGCTATCTAGGTGCAACTATAGGTCTCTCCTCATCCAGAGCAAAGAAGAATGAAAAATACCAAAGACGCTTGGAAACAATTAGTCCAAGAGACTGGTAGACCATGCGATCCTCAGCCTGTACAACTATGAGACCAGAGCTAGATGGTGCCGGCTACCACAGTCAGCCACTTGGAGGGGGATCTCTGAAGGTGATCCTGGATAGAGTGGAAGAACAATGTGGAACAAAACTCAAAATCATTTAAAAAAGAAAAAAAAAGGACCAGGTTTGCTGGTCTGATAGAGCCTGATGGAACCACTGAGACCATGGCCCCTAGCTGTCCTTCAGGTCTGGAATTAAACCCACTCCTGTGGCTTCCAGCCAAACAAAAGACAGACATAAGAGCTGAACGTTTACATCAGGTAGATATACTCCTTGGTGAGATCAATCATGGGAGAACAGAAGGGCCGTGTATGCACAGGGAGACAGCTTGGGGGGAGGGGAGTGCATGGGAGGGAATGACAAGGGAGGAGGTAACTTTCAGTCAATGTCATGAGACAAAGTGTATGTGAGCTGCTGTATGGAAAGTGAATTTGCTCTGTAAACTTTTACCCAAATCACAATTTTAAAAAGAAAATCCTTCCTGTGAATTACAGAGAAAGTAGCAATGATAGGATTAACCCCACCTTTCTTGGCAGACATAAGAAAGATATGTCTATATTCCAGTTCATTCTTGTTGGTTAACTGCTCTTGTGTTTATTTGGTTTTCTTTCATTTTATCCAGAGCAGAGTTTCTTTCCCTTAAAAAAAAGGGGGGGCGGGGGAAATTGAAAAATAGCTTATTTGAATGTTACATACTTTTCTTTCTAGAAAAGTGAAAAGTATTGTTAGGATAAACTAGAGCTATGGAAGACCTTGTGCGTTAAGCTAGCACTAATTCATCTTCCTTCCTCCCTTCCCACCCCCACCTCACCAACACACACCCTCCTGCCAATATATGACTTTACAGTGTGTTTGTAAAAGCCTGTCCCCAATGTAATTTTCTGTGACTCAGTCAATGACGTTTTTATCACATCCTTAGGGAGGTTACAAAGTGTATTAGATCTTCCCATTTTCCATGTTATGTAGGGTGATTTTCACTTGTTTTTAGAAAATACATTTTATTTTCCTTGATTAAGTGACTCCCTTGACTATATGATTTTTTACTTTTCCTTATTAGCAATCACATACTTACCTTGTTGTATCATTTATTTGTTCAGTTCTACAGTTATTAGTTGTTATTTAGGCCATAAAGGAATGTTTTCTCAAGTATTTATTTAAACTCCAAATATGCCAGATTTCATTTTGGGGGGATTATAAACAACATACACACAGTTTATCTGCCATATGTTTTAAGCTATCATTTCTTTGAGACACCAGAAATGTGCAGCCCACTGACCATGAATCTCAAAAAAAAACAGGGCACTATGTCTTTGGCAGTAGAAGGTGACACTAGCATTTAGCCTGGAAACAGACAGACCTGGGATGATCTCCTTCCTACTCTTCCATTATGCAGCAAGATACTTCTACCCATCTGTTCCCTGGGTGGGGATTGAGGGTAGTGTTTAGTATGGTAATAAGAGAAAAAATAGAAGAAAAACATACAAAGTAACACTGAACCACTTAGTATTTGTAAAGAAGTAAATGCATAAACCTTCAAACAAAAAGCTCTTATTCTTTATTTATGAGAGTTTTAAAGCAGCCACTGTGTGCCTGTCATTGCTTTATATTACTTTAGAAGTATAGTTTTTCTGGGAGCCGTGACCGTATCCTTTTTGTGTCCATAGGATGGAAAATGAGAAATTTTCCTTTTAAAACAAAAAAAAAGACAGAAAAAAGTATGTGTGACTTCAAAATTGAAGGGGAAAATACATGGCATAGAAAAATAATATATTTTTAAGTGAGACCAAAATATTAACTGTCGGGTATTGGTTTTTGTTTTGGTGATTGGTCATTCAAGTCTATTAAAATCTGAGCAGTTATAAATCTCTTAGTGTTCAGTAGAAAGCTGAAAGCCATGTTTTTCATTTGTCAAGTATTCTCCTATTTTTTTTTTCATCAGCCTTAAGATTTTTGTTGTTGTTGTTGTTTATCTATATTTTGGTGGGCTTCCTCGCACTTCCTCCAGAATAAATTGACACTTGAACAGTGTCTTATTTCTACAGTGCTGCTATGACAGAAATACCACAAGTGGATGGCTTTAACAAACAGAAACACATTCTCTCACAGTTTAAGAGGCTGGAAGTCCAGACATAGGGCACCAGGTGCAAGGGCAGGCTTTCTCTCTGTCGGCTCTGAGAGGAGGTCCTTGTAATCGATCTTCAGCTGGGTCTAGGAGGTTCTTGGTGCGGGAAGCCCAGGTGCAAAGGATACGCTCTGCTTCCAGCGTTTCTTTCCTTGTGCTAGGAGGCCCCTCTCATCTCTACTCACTTGTTTAATCTCTTTTATAAAAACTCAAAAGAGACTGACTCAAGATACAGCCTCATCCTGTACATTGTATCCTGCTTTGTTAATGTAAATTCCTCTAATCCTGCCTCGTTAACCTCATAGCAGTTAGGATTTACAACACATAGGATAATTACATCAGATCACAAAATGAAGGATATTACCTAGTACTGAGAATCTTGGCCTATCCAAGTTGACACTTTTATTTTTGGAGGACAGTTCAGTCCATAACAAGAAGTTAGGTCAGCCCCTATAACTTGACTTTGAGCAGCCAAGATCACTTCTAAAGAGGGTTGTCTCAGGCACTGATAACCCTTCCTAAATTACAATGTCATAGGACAATGTCACCAGGCTTACAGGTGAGGAGAGACAACGCAGGGACGCCAGAGTAGCAGGCCGGAAGAGCAGGGAAGGGGAAAAATGCCTTGAACCCAGACAGAAGAGCAATCAGCCGAAGGGATTAGGTGAGGAGGGGAAACTCAGGCCCGCCCAGAGTATCAGGCCAGAAGAGCAGGAGAAAGGGGATAAAAGCCTTGAACCCGGACAGAAGAGCAGTCAGCCCCAGGGATACAGGTGAGGAGAGACAACTCAGGGACGCCCGAAGAAGCAGGCCAGAAGAGCAGGAGAAAGGGGATTAAAAGCCAGGAAGCCAGACAGAGGA
>NW_006921740.1:5135670-5140712 GCF_000298275.1 Orycteropus afer afer
CAAGAATGGCCAGACTTCATCTCACCTATTTTGGTCATGTTGTAAGAAGGGACCATTCCCTGGAGAAGGATGTCATGCTTGGTAGGGTGGATGGTCGACGTAAGAGGGGGAGGCCTTCAAGGAGATGAATTGATACAGTGGCTGCAATGATGAGCTCAAGTATAGCATGGATTGTGGGGCTGGCGCGGGATCGGGCAGTGTTTCGTTCTGCTGTTCATGGGGTCGCTATGAGTTGGAAACGACTCAACGGCACTTAACAACCACAACAACAGGAAGATAATGTGAACAAACAGCCACTTGAAATGACACATAATCTACCATACTTAATCAGAGGTAGTTAACTGACAGTAGAAGAAATTCTGAAATTTGTGGCTGGTGTTATTTACAGCAAGGAGTGCTGGTGGCACAGTAGTTACGTACTCAGCTACAAACCAAAAGTTTGGTGGTTCAGCCCACCCAGTGACTCTGCAGGCCAAAGGCCTGGCCATCTGGTCAAGTAAAGATTACAGCCTAAGAAACCCTATGGGGCAGTTTTTTGTCACTATAAGATGACATTGACTCGAAAGCACCCGACAACAACAATTATTTAAAGCTGGCGACTAGCTCTGACTTCCAAAGCTTTGGCTACACAGATATTTTTATTTGAATAGCATCATTTTAATGCTTTTAACAGTAAGTTAATTTAGGTGAGAGGAACAGACTTGGCAAAAGAGAAACTGACGTTTCATTCTGTCCTTAGTTTTTAGTGTAACAAATACTAATGTATTCATGCCTCACTCTCTAAGAACTTCTGAAGTTTTCTTACAGAAAGTTTTCTCTTCCCTGAGTTTCCAAAGATAAATTTCATGTCACTAAAAGTTAATTTAAACTTTTGACTGTTAGGATCCTAAGTTGGGGGACAGGAGAGAGTAGTGGCTCTTCCCATAGACCAGACTGCTGTAACACTAAAATATTTTGTAATACTGTTGTTCTCATTCATTATTTGGGAATAAAGTGGATTTCATTTTTATGTTTTGTTTCAAAGAGTAGAAACTTTGAAACATTCACAAGTCTGTTTTTGAGCTAATTCTTCATAATGCAGTTTTATTATTTTTTTTTAACTTTTATTGTGGAAAAACATACACAAGACATTCACCAACATTACAACTCAAGGGACATTGATGACATTTTTTATGTTGTGACATCATTATTGCTGTCCTTTTCCAAACTATTCCACCACCATTAGCATAAACTCAATGTCCCACAAATAAAAGCTTCCCCTTTCCCCCTCCATCTTACCTCTGGTAACCACTAATAATCTTTAGGGGATAGATGGATAGATTGATTGATTGATTTTCTTTTCCCCAAACATTTTTTTCAACCTATCTAAGAATTTTCCCTCCTCTCTCCTTCCACCCCTGGTAACTAATGAAGAAAGTTTCCTTCCATATATAAACCTTTCCTTGACTATTTACAATAGTGAACTAATACAATATTTGTCCTTCTGTGATTGACTGATTTCACTCAGCACTTTTATCTTAATGCTTACTCTGGCTTCTTTTTTAACATCCTAGATGCAATACTTGTGAATTTCCCCTTTCTTTGTGGCTTAGCTTTGAAATAGAAAATTCTGATAGAAAAACTAACCCCCGGAGAGCTCTCATCTGTGGCATTTACACTAGTGATAAATGAGATTAATTTATTTCATTCTCTGTGGCTTTTTAATTAACCTAGAATTTATTTATTTTTTTTATGTGAAGTAATTCAACACAATGAAATTTTCATTAATCATCAGCTGGCCCCCCAGAAGCCAACCCAGAATAGAAAGAGAAGGAACGGGAGAAAAGGGATGACTATCTCCAACAGTGCTCTCTCCCAGTACTAACACTGCTAATCCGAATGAGCAAAGTGGGAACGTAGCTCACACTATATGATCTATAAGGTGCCCTGAGAAAAAAGTCAGCAGAATTGTTTTAATATTCTGACACTTGTTTCGTGGTACTTTAAGAAGCCACTTTCAACTATATGTTTGTCTTATGTCATTGCCAAAAACAAGGGCTCAGAAGGAGACCTGTCATATTATATCTTTTATACATTCTACTACCTTTCAGAATTTTTAAGATAGGATTAATGGGAAATTAACAAAGAATGCAATATCATGTTTTCACTTTTAAAATTTACTTTTTTTGAAATGCCAATTTATTTTTTAAAGAAATCTTTTTATTAAAATATAATTTATGTACAGTGAAATACACAAGAAATGACCATTTTATTGACACATAATTCACATACTATGAAATTCACCTTTTTAAAGTCTAGTTCATTGTTTTGAGTATATTCATAGAGTTGTACAACTGTTACCGCTATCTAATTCCAGAATTTATTCTTAAAGGATGACATTAAAATATACTGATTCAGAGAGTTTAAAGAAAAAGAAAAATGTAACTATCCCCCAAACTCACCATTCTAACCAAATTCTTGTCATTATTTCTTTGTGCATTTGATTTTAGTTTTTCTTTTTTTCTAACATCCAGATAATTTTACAGAATGAAGATTGTGTTCTCGGTATTGCTTTTTAAGTTTCTTGTGAGAGTAGATGGCTCTGTCTCTTTAAGGCAGCTCACAGCGTGATGGGGTGTGCTGTGATTCTGACTGCTGTGTCTACACATGAAATTATTCAGATGAGAAAATAACTTCATGGCTGTGTATGCAGTGGTGTGATGTTTCCCTTTAAACCATCTCTCTTTGAATTTAACTTTCCAGAGCGCTATTAAAACTTAAAGCATTTGGTTATTGGTAATTGATAAATATCCTTTATTCCAGCATATGAGAGCGTGAAAACAATAAATGCTTAATTTAGTGAATAATGCAGGTATGTCCTTAGATCGTGTGGTCTCCTAAAATTGAGAACAGACTTGGCACTGGACGCTATGAAGCTGTGATCTCAACTAGCATCGATATGGGAAACAGAACAGTGAGTATGTAAGAGTGAACCACCAGAAAAGGCCAATGAAAAATAGACAATGGATATGAGCACATTTCCAAAGGAGGTCTCTCATATGGCCCAAGACTGTAGGAAAAGATGCTCAGGTGAATATGTATGAAAGCATTTTTTAGTGATCAAATTAAGTAAAAAAGAATGATCATGTTAAATGCAATAAAAGATGTGGAAAAATGTATATTCATATACTGTGAAGAGCTAATACAATATTTATTAAGATTTAAAATTTCTATCCTTTTAATTGAGGAAACCACTATTAGGAATTGTTCAGAAAAAATTACATTATATATAAAAATACATATACAGTGATTTTCAATGAAGCCATATTTATAATAGTAAGAAATTAGAACCAACCTGTTATCCATCAGAAAGAAAAAGATCATAATAAAGATTACTATTAAAAAGCCATTAAGTTCAGATGTTCATGCTATGCTAAGTAGAAATATGATAATCCTCCTTTTGTTAAAAAAAAAGTGTTTACAGATAAATTTTTGGTTGTTAGAATGAAAGACTACGTGATGAATGAAATGACAGTCCTGTGTCATTCTCACAATCTTTGCTGTGCTTGAAACCATCATTGCAGTCACTGTGTCAGTCCCTCTCTTTGAGGGCCTTTTTGCTGACCCTTCACTTTACCAAGCATGATATCCTTCCCCAGGGATTGGTCCCTTCTGACAACACGATCAAAGTAGGTAAGATGAAATCTGACCATTCTCAGATTTCCAAAGAGAGTTCCAGCTGCACTTCCTCCAGCACAGATTTGTTAGTTTTTCTGGCAGTCCATGGTACTTGCATTATTCACCACCAACACCACAATTCAAAAACATCAACTCTTCTTCAGTGGTCTTTGTAATTCATTGTCCAGCTTTAATATGCATATAAGGCAATTGAAAATACCATGGCTTGGTTTAGGCACACCTTAGTCTTCCAAGTGACATCTTTGCAACTTAACCACTTTAAAGAGGTCTTTTGCAGCAGATTTCCCCAGTACAATATGATGTCTGATTTCTTGACTGCAGCCTCCGTGGGTGTTGATTGTGGATCCAGGTAATATGAAGTCCCTGACAACGTTAATCTTTTCTCCATTTATCGTGAAGCTATTTATTGGACCATTTGTGAGGATTTTTGTTTTCTTTATATTGAGGTGGAATCCATACTGCAGACTGTAGTCTTTAATCTTCATCAGTAAGTACTTGAAGTCATCCTTACTTGCAGCAAGCAAAGTTTGTTATCCGTGTATTGCACGTTTTTAATGAGTCTTCCTCCAAACCTGGTGCCATGTTCTTCTTCGTATAATCCAACTTCTCAGATTATTTGCTCAGGATACAAATTGAATAAATATGGTAAAAGGATACAACCTTGACTCACTCCCTTCTTGATTTTGAACCATGCAATAGCCCTTTGTTCTGTTTGAATGACAGCCTCCTTATCTATGTACAGGTTCCTCATGAATACAATCAAGTGTTCTGGAATTCCCATTCTTGTCAATGTTATCCACAATTTGTTATGATCCACACAATCGAGTGCTTTTGCATAGTCAATAAAACACAAATAAACATCTTTCCAATATTCTATGCTTTGAGCCAAGATCCATCTGACACCCACAATGATATCCCTTGTTCCATATCCTCTTCTGAATCTGGCTTGCACCCCTGGAAGTTTTCTGTCAGTATACTGCTGCAACCATTTTTTAATTATCTTCAGTAGGATTTTACTTGTGTACAATATTAATGATATTGTTCCATAATTTCCATATTCTGTGGGATCACTTTTCTTTAGAATGGGTACAAATATGGATCTCTTCCAGTCAGTTGGCCAGAGAGTTGTCTTCCAAATCTCCTGGCATAACTGAGTGAGTTCCTCTAGTGGGGGATCCGTTCGTTGAAACATCTCAATGGGTATTCCATCAATTCCTGGAGCCTTGTTCTTCACCACTTCCTTCAATGCAGCTTCAGCTTCTTCCTTCAATACTTTGGTTCTTGATCATATGCCACTTCCTGAAATAGATGAACATCAACCAGTTCTTTTTGGTACAGTGACTCTGTGTATTCCTTCCATCTTC
>NW_006921740.1:5142087-5147649 GCF_000298275.1 Orycteropus afer afer
TAGTTGATGGTCTGTTCCACAATCAGCTCTTGGCCTTGTTTTGGCAGAAGATAACAAACTTCTCCATCGCCTCTTGGCACAGATGTAGTCAATCTGATTCGTATGTATTCCATCTGGTGAATCCATGTGTATAGTCATCACTTATGTTGTTGAAAAAGTATTTGCAATGAATAAGTCATTGATCTTGCAAAATTCTATCATGCAATCTCCAGCCTTATTTCCGTCACCAAGGCTAAATTTTCCAACTCCGGTAACTCTTCTTTGTTTCCAACTTTTGCATTCTAGTCACCAGTGATAACCAATACATTTTGATTGTATGTTTGGTCAATTTTAGACTGCAGAAGTTGGTAGGAATCTTAAATTTCTTCATCTTTGCCTTTGGTGGTTGGTGCATAGATTTGAATAATAGTAGTATTAACTGGTCTTCCTTGTAGACATATGGATATTATCCTATCACTGATAACATTGTACTTAAGAACAGATCTTGAAACTCTTTGTGATGAGGAATGCCATACCATTCCTCTTCAATTTTCATTCCTGGCATAGTACATCATATGGTTGTCTGATTCAAAATGGCCAAAACCAGTACATTTCAGCTCAATGATCCCTAAGATATTGATCTTTATGTGTTCCATTTCATTTTTGACAACTCCCAGTTTTCTTAGATTCATACTTTGTACATTCCATGTTCTGATTATTAATGGATGTTTGCAGCTGTTTCTACTCATTTTGAGTCATGCCACATCAGCCAGTGGAGGTCCTGAAAGCTTGACTCTGTCCATATCGTTAAGGCTGTGTCTACTCTGAGGAGTCAACGCTTCCCCAGTCAAATTTTAAGTGCCTTCTGACCTGAGGGGCTCATCTTCCGGCACTCTATCAGACACTATATCAGGGCTATTCATAAAGTTTTCCAGTAATATATCAGACAGTGTTTCACTGCTATTCATAAGGTTTACACTGGCCCATTGTTTGAGAAGTGGATGGCCTCTTCCTTCTTCCGAGTCTGTCTTAACCCAGAAGCTCTGCTGAAGCCTGTCCTCCATGGGTAACCCTGCTGGCATTTTACAGCATGGTAGCAAAGCTTCCAACCTCACAGCAGCACACAAGCCACCACAGGACAACAGACTTACAAGTTTGTCTCCCTTAGTTGCTCCTAACCCCTCTGCACCTGCCTACCTCGAGAAATGACCTTAAAATAGAGCCGCCCACAAGCAAAAATGAGCCCCTGAGTCCCAGCCTGGCTACCTCAAGCCCTGGCCTTAATAAAGAGCCACCCCCGGGGACCAGGTTTGCTGGTCCAATGGAGCCTGGTGGAACCACTGAGACTATGGCCCCAAGCTGCCCTTCAGGTCTGGAATTGAAGCCACACCTGTGGTTTCCAGCCAAACAAAGTACAGGCATGTGAGTTAAACATTTACCTCAAGTAGACACACGCCCTGGAGAGAAGAATCATGGGAGAAGGAAGGGCTGCTTATGTACAGGGAGACAGCTCAGGGGGCAGGAGAGTATGGAGGGATGGACACTGGGAAGAGGTAACTATGGGGAGAAAGTGGGAGGGGAGCTGTTGCATTATGGTAAACTGTGGTCAATGACATGAGACAAAGTATATGTGAACTGCTGTATGGAAAGTGAATTTGCTCTGTAAATCTTCACCCAAATCCAAATAAAATTGAAAAAAATAAATAAAGAGCTACCCCCAAGCAAAAAGCAGCCCCCAGCCCCGGGCCCACCTACCTCAGTCCCCAAGCAAAAAGCAGTCTCCAAGCCTGGGCCTTCCTACCTCAGGCCCCTGCCTTAATAAGGAGCCACCTCCAAGCCAAAAGTAGCACCCAGCCCTGGGACTGCCTACCTTGGGCCCTGACCTTAATATGGAGCCACCCCCAAGCAAAAAGCAGCTCCCAAGCTCCAGGCCTGCCTACCTCAGGCCCTGGGTTAAAACAGAGCTGTCTCCAAGCAAAAAGCAGCCTCTAAGACCCAGGCTCACCTACCTTGGGCTCTGGCCTTAATAAAGAGCCACCCTCAAGCTGCCCCGGGCCTGCCTACCTCGGGCCCCAGCCTTAATATAGAGCCACATCCAAGTGAAAAAGCAGCCTCCAAGCCCTGGGCCTGCCTACTTCTGGCCCCAGCCTTAATCAGAGTCACCCCCAAGTGAAAAGCAGTCTCCAAACCCCAGGTCCACCTACCTCAGGTCCTGGCCTTAATAAGGAGCAGCCCCCAAGCAAAAAGCAGCACCAAGACCTAGGACCATTCTTCCTCATATAGTCAGGTTTTTTTCGGATTATTTGCTCATCATGCAGATTGATTGAGTACAGTGAAAGGATACAACCCTGGCGCACACCCTTTCTGATTTTAAACTATGCTGTATCCCGTTGTTCTGTTCGAATGACAGCCTCTTGGACTGCGTACAGCTTTCTCATGAGCACAATTAAGTGTTCTAGACTTCTTATTCTTCTCAGTGTTATCCATAATTTGTTATGATCCACAAAGTCAAAGGCCTTTGGAAAGTCAATAAAAGACAGGTCAGCACCTCTCTGGAATTCTTTGCTTTCAGCCAAGATCCATCTGACATCAGCTATGATATCCTTCATTCCATATCCTCAGCTGAATCCAGCTTGAATTTCTGGAAGTTCTCTGTTAATATCCTGCTGCAACCATTTTTGAATTATCTTCAGCAAAATTTACTTGCATGTGATAGTAATGATATTGCTCGATAATTTCCACATTCTGTGGGATCACCTTTCTTTGGAATGGGTACAAATATGGATCTCTTTGGGCAGTTGGCCAGGTAGCTATCTTCCAAATTTCTTGTCATAAAAGAATTAAAACCTCCAATGCTGCATCCATTTGTTGAAACGTCTCAGTGGGTATTCTGTCAATTCCTGGAGCCTTGTTTTTCACCATTTCCTTCAGTACAGCTTGGACTTCTTTCTTCAATACCATGGGTTCGTGATCATATGCTGTCTCCTGAAATGGTTGAATATCTACCAATTCTTTTTGGTACAGTGACTCTGTGTATTCCTTCCATCTTCTTTTGATGCTTCCTGCATCATTCAATATTTTGCCCATAGAAACCTTCAATAGTGCAATTCGAGGCTTGAATTTTTTTCTTCAGTTCTTTCAGCTTGAGAAATATCAAGCGCATTCTTCCCTTTTGGTTTCTAACTCCAGGTCTTTGCACATTTCATTATAATAATTGACTTTGTCTTCTTGAGCTGCCCTTTGTAATCGTCTGTTCAGCTCTTTTATTTCATAATTTCTTCCATTTGCTTTAGCTAGTCCTATTCAAGAGCAAATTTCAGAGTCTCTTCTGACATCTATTTTGGTCTTTTCTTCTTTTCCTGTCTTTTTAATGACCTTTTGCTTTATTTGTGTATGGTGTTCTTGTTGTCATCCCATAACTCATCTGGTCTTTGGTCATTGATGTTCAGTGCATCAAATCTGTTTTTTTAGGTGGTCTCTAAGTCCAGGTGAGATATAATCAAAGTTGCATTTTGGCTCTTTTGAACTTGTTTTAATTTTCTTCAGCTTCAACTTATTCGCTTATGAGCAACTGATGATCTGGTTCACAGTCAGTTCACAGTCAGGAGTCATCTCCTGGCCTTGTTTTGACTTCTGATATTGAGCTTCTCCATCACACTTTTCCACTGATGTAGTCAATATGATTCCTGTGTATTCCATCTGGTGAGGTTCATGTGTACAGTTGCCATTTATGTTGTTGAAAAAAAGTATTTACAGTGAATAAGTCGTTGGTCTTGCAAAATTCTATCTTGTGATCATTGGTATCATTTCTGTTACCAAGGCCATATTTTCCAACTAATAATGTTTCTTCTTTGTTACCAGCTTTTGCATTCCAATCACTAGTAATTATCAATACAACTTAATTGTATGTTTGGTCAGTTTCAGACTGCAGAAGTTAATTAAAAAAAGAAATCCTTCAGTTTCTTCATCTTTCGCTTTAGTGGTTAGTGAATAAATTTGAGTAATAGTAGTATTAACTGGTCTTCCTTGTAGGCGTATGGATATTATTTTATCACTGACAGCCTTGTATTTCAGGATAGATCTTGAAACATTCCTTTTGATGATGAATACTACACTATTCCTCTTCAATTTGTTTTTCCCAGCATAGTAGACCATATGATTGTCTGGTTCAAAATGGCCAATACTAGTGCTCTGGTGGCATAGTACCTAAGGCATTTGACTGCTAACCAGAAGGCTGATGGTTCAAACCCACCAGCCATTCCTTGGAAAGAAGATTGGGTGATTTATTTCTGTAGTGATGCCACCTTGGAAACCCAAGGAGGGGTCGCTATGAGTTGGATCCGACTCGAGGGCAGTGAGTTTGGTTTTTTGGTTTTTGGAATGCTTAGGATATAGATCATTATGTGTACCATTTCACTTTTGACAACTTCCAGTTTTCCTAGATTTGTATTTCATAACTCCAATTCATTAATGAATGTTTCCAACCGTTTCTTCCCATGTTGAGTCATGTCCTACCAGTAAATGAAGGTCCCCGAAAGCTTTACTCCATCCCTGTCATTAAAGTCAAGTTTTCTTTGAGGAAGCAGCTCTTCTGAAGTCATATTCTGAGTGCCTTCCAACCTGAGGGTGTCATCTACCAACATTATATCACTGCTATTCATAAGGTTTCACTGCCATTCATAAGGTTTTCAATGGCCAGTTTTTTCAGAAGTGAACCTGGCCTTCTCCTTCTCAGTCTGTCTTAGTCTGGAAGTTCTGCTGAAACCCGTCCACCATGGGGGAGCCTGCTGGTATTTGAAATACTAAGTCTCCAGCCTGACAGATGAGTGGTAGTAGATAACTTTATGTGTAGGAACACTGGGGTTGGGGTGTATGCCATTTTTCATTTTATATGATTTTTTTAATTGATGGAGTTATGATTGATTTTTACATTTTGTTTTTCTGAGTTTTTCAAACTCAAAATTTGAAAAATTAAGTGATATTTTAAAAGCTTTTGAAGATGAAATAATTCAGTAATTTAAGCTAGGCTATCAAATTATTGCCAAGTAGAAGTTCATGGGGAACCAACTTTAATGAATAGGTAAAAATTATTTCTAATCAGAATAAAAGCAGTTTATATAAAAAAAGATCTTTCTAAAATATATGGAAATAGCTTTCACTTAGGTTAAAGCTTTTTTTGTGTGTATGTGTGTGATTTGGGTGAAGGTTTACAGAGCAAATTTACTTTCCATACAGCGGTTCACATATACTTTGTCTCGTGATATTGACCACAGTTTACCACAATGCAACAGCTCCCCTCCCACTTCCTCCCCATAGTTACCTCTTCCCAGTGTCCATCTCTCCATAATCTCCTGCGCCCTGAGCTGTCTCCATTTGCATAAGCAGCAATTCTTTCTCCCATGATTGTTCTCTCCAAGGAATGTATCTACTTGAGGTAAATGTTCAACTCATATGCCTGCATTTTGTTTGGCTGGAAACCACAGGTGTGTGTTCAATTCCAGACCTGAAGGGCAGCTAGGGGCCATAGTCTCAGTGGTTCCACCAAGCTTTATTGGACCAGCAAACCTGGTCCCCCCACTTTTT
>NW_006921740.1:5154644-5159486 GCF_000298275.1 Orycteropus afer afer
CCCAACAGAAATATTCCAGGTGGACACCTTCAGCAATCAGGAGCTCTTCACTTCCTCATAGAAAAATCTCACCTTGGAGTTTACAAAGACTTATGGGTAGAAAAGCCACACAAAGTAATTTACTACACTGCAATAGGCATTATGAAACATTCTGAAAATACAAAAATAATTAAGAAGATAATAAAAAATTGCCTATGATTTTTCACCTAGATATAGTGAGTTAATCTTGAAGTTTCATTTATCTTAACAATTTAAAATTTCAAAAAGATTTTCTTAGTATGAAAATATGCTTCAGCCTAATTACTGGCTAAATGTTGAATTAGAGGATATGTTCAACATTTCCTGTAAAAAATAGTTTTGGTAGTTTTGCACAAGGTAGTAACTAAAAGCGAAGGATGCTGAAAGTGAAGAAGGAGATAGGAATGCATACAACTATGCCCATTAAATTCTAAAGTTTCACATTATTAAAGAAGTAGAAGTATCTGTGACCAAACTTGCCAAAAGAGAAATTTCTGTTTGTTTCTTCTCCTCCTCTTTTCTCTTGTACTAGTGTCCAACCAGTAATGGAGAGGCTGGCCAGGAATAAGCAGGAGCCTCACTGACCACCTGAGCACTTGTGTGATTTGGTACCTGGAGTGTAATTCTCTGAGGGAGAATAATCATAATTGTGGGAGGGCTGATTAGATTGCGTAGTTAACCACTCTTAAGTTTCTTAGGCTCTAAGCATGAGTTAAGTCTTCCTTTTTCACGATGGACTCTGCATGCTTTGCTCCTACTTGTCCATGGATTACAGGTGAATCTGGTCAGTGGCTTCTTGAGGCCTCTTCTTTCCTTCATACCACAGTGCTGCCCAAAGTCACAGCATTTGTTTGTAGCTCCTCAGTGCTTTGCTCTGCCATCCTTACCTTCAGGACAGGCTGTTTAATTTTCAAGGCTCAGTTCAAAATGAAAATGTTGAGCCCCTTCAAAATTGTTCAGAATTTTAGACTGTGATGTTGTTGTTAGATGCCGTAGAGTTGGCCTGTGACTAATGGTTTCCATTGTGATCCATAGGGTTTTCAGTGGGTGATTTTCAGAAGTAAGTTGCCAGGCCTTTCTTCCTAGTCTGTCTTCATCCACTGACAGATGGGTGGTGGCTGCACTTAAAGTGCATTGACTGGGACTCAAACTCAGATCTCCTGCATAGAAGGCAGGAATTTTGCCACTGAATCACCACTGCCCCCAAGACTGTGATAGTTGTTTTTGTTAGGTGCCACCAAATCAATTCCAACTCATAGCGGCCTTGTGTACAACAGAATGAAACACTGCCTGGTCCTTTCCCAGTAATATATCAGAGTGTTTCACTGCTGCTCATAAGGTTTTCAGTGCCCAGTTCTTTCAGAATTGGATGGCCTCTTCCTTCTTCCCAGTCTGTCTTCGTCTGGATGTTCCGCTCCATGGGTGACCCTGCTGGTATTTGAAATACTGGTGGCACAGGCTCCAGCCTGCATTGAACAAAATGCAGGCCCTTTGGGACTGTACAGGCCTCGTGCCTGTAAAGCTGGCCCTAATTGCTCACCTTAGCCTCAGCTCCTGACCAGAAATATCCTATTACTGAAAGAAGGCATATAGATAGTACTCAAAGAAAGGGGGTACATCCATTCTCCATTCCTTTTTTTCATGGAGTTCATGTGTACTCACACCGTGTGGGCCTTTTCATTTCGGGGACAGAACTCTGACTTAGAATTAGGGACAAGTGTCCTCCCTGAGCAGATGGAGCCCCATGGGTGTATGACTTGAAGCCTGTTCATATTCAGAAAGGACCACCCTTCCTTCAGGCAAACAAAACTCTAAGCCTGGACATAAAACTTGACACTTGGTGAGTGTCAGGTAAGCTAGCTTTTGTCTTCCTGTAGCCTTCTTGGAGTCCCTGGGTGATCCACACAGTTAAGTTCTCAGCTGCTAACTGAAAAATTACAGGTTCAAGTCCACCCAGAGGCACCTTGGAAGAAAGACCCCTTGACCTACTTCTGAAAAACTAGCTACTGCAAACCCTGTGGAGCACAGTTCTGCTCTGGCACACATGTTGTTGTTGTGTGCCGTCGAGTTGGCCCCGACTCATAGTGACCTCTCCTTGGGTTTCCGAGGTGGTATCACTACGGAAGCAGATTGACCTTCCTTCCTTCCTTCCGAGGAGTGGCTGGTGGTTTTGAACCGTGAGCCTTCTGCCTTAGGGCCTCCCTCCGTTAGTCACAATGGTTTGGCTTTTCTGGCATTTTTGACTGGGCATCCTCATGCAGGGAACACTTTCCATGTCCTCCACAGTTGCCCTTCCTAGGGAATAACTCATAAGTCTCTTCTCATATCATTAAGAAACAAAAAGTGGCATGATTGCTGGAGTTAAAATGTCCTTTTTTGTTAATAGTTCCCACATGACAATCCAAGTTCCTCAGTTTGGGGTCCTTGAATACCTTATGCTTCTCTGGTTTCTAGTCTAGGCTTTAGCTCTTTGCCCTTTTTATTGGTTGTTTTTGCTCACTTATTTAATTATTTTTTGTCCTTGAGATTGAAAATCGTCAGTCACTGGGATCTGGCAATCCACCTGGCTTCACTGAATGAGTTTCTTTTTTACCAGGCAAACACACCCACTGGATTCTTCTTCCCTCCTCCTGTTCTAAACTGGTGGAGTTTTAGTTCTTGCTTCTAAGATGATATAAATCTAAACAAAGAGAGGGAGTTCATGAAATATTAAGAAAGCAGAATGGGTCAGTCTAAGCTTTATAATCTTTTGTAATTTCTGGCAGGCTTTGCCTGAGAATAAGCCAGAGAAAGGTGAGTTTTAAGGTAGGAGAAGAACAAGTGAAGTCAGATTCTTGAAGGGTTTTAAACTGGGTTGTGACATGAAAAATGAGAAAACGAAAAAAGAAATGATCAGATTCCCTTCCTTTTCCACAGCCACCAAAAATGTAAAGTGCATATATCCAAAAAGATTTCTTGCAGACAGAATTCTTTTCATGCTGTCCTTTTCAAACCCTGAATGTGTTCCTGACCTGAAGTGACAATAGACAGGCAGAAAAGCCATGCTAAGTTACTAATGATCATCCAGCCTTGTATTCAGGCTACAATACTGCCTGAATGGATGGAGGTCAGTGACTGTTGAGATGTATTTTTAAAAGACTATTGGGATGTACTTTAAAGGAACCATAACAATCCAGTACAGACTACCAAGGCTCCATGAATTTTTCTAAACTCTTCTGGTAACCTGTGTAAATATTTAGTTTGTGTGAGTCTGTGTGTGTGTCTATGTGTGTGTTGGGGAGAAGGTAGAAATTAAAAGTCCAATACACTTTGTGGGAGCTCTGATGGCACAGTGCCTAAGGCATTTGACTGCTAACCAGAAGGCTGGTGGACCCATCAGTCACTCCTCAGAAAGAAGACTGGGCAATCTACTCTATAGAAAAATATATTCTCTTTTATTTACTTAAGGAGCCCTGGTGGCACAGCAGTTAAAGTGTTCGGCTGCTAATCAAAAGGTCCACGGGAGAAAGAATGTGGCAGTCTGCTCCTGTGAAGATTCACAGCCCTGATAGCCCTTGGGGCAGTTCTGCTCTGTCCTGTAGGGTTGCTATGAGTCAGAACCAACTCGATGCCCGATCCTCAGACTTGTTTCCAACAAGATCCTTTTCCACTCTGATGGCAAGACAGGAGCTGTGGTTCTGGAACAGGCTTTAGTAATCCCCTTGGATTAATATTCACCTGTGAATTTAGAGATATTTGGTGTGAACAGATTCATATACAAAGATGTGAAATATGTGTGTCTGTTGTGCTTACTCACCTAGATCAATCCAGAATTTATAGGAATGTGTGAATATGTGATTTAAGACATGGTAGAAGAAGATTTTCTTTGATTTTTATTGGGAAACATTCTTTTACTCTCCCACCTTTCTTTGTTCCTGGTAAGACTTGAATCTCTAGGTTAGTGTGAATTTATGTATGTCTACTTTATTAGTTAGGATATAGGCCTGTTGGTAAGGAGCGGGGTCCCAAACTGACAGTAGCCTAAATAAGATAAGAATTTATTTCTCTCTGTTTTAACAACTCAGTGGTAGACAGTTCAGGCATAACCTACTGACTCTTCTCCATTGGGACATCTGGGACCTATGTTCTTTCTCTCTTATTGCTTGGCTACTTCGAGTGTATATGTGGTGGGTGTGCCACCACATCCATGTTCTGGACACCAGGTTAGAGGACAAGGAAGAGAAGTGTCATATGACCTCTCTTTAAACACATATCCTGAAAGTTGCCTATATCCCTTTAGCCAGAGGTTAGCCAAGTACCCAGCTATAAATCAGAGAGTTTGATACTATTAAGGGAGGGAGAATCGCTATTGGGGGACAATTGTTAGACTTTGCCACACTTATTTATTTATTATTTTAAAAGCTTGTTTTACATTCAACGTGATGCGTACCTTTAGTTTCATTCCCCATCCACCATGTCCAACCCTAACCCAGTCTCCTCCCCTCCCTACCCTGTAATCTTCCCCCTGTGCCCCTTATATTTATGCACTCCTGTTTGTCCTGCATTTCCTTAATTTGAATGTTGGTCCTCTGGTGTCCCATGGTCTATTGCTCTAAGGGATGTATTACCATAGAGTATGTGGGTGCATCATCCTGGGTTGAGTGGTCTAAGTGTACATCTTGTTAACTATTGGGCTGAGATCCCACCCCTGGGGGTGTGTTTTATTCCAGGCGCAGAATGTATTCCAGGGCCATAGTATTGGGAGTCTAACCAGATTTCATCTGACCACTAATTCTAGTCATTATTGAGTTTTTGTATTTTGTTCCATGTTTTCCCTCTCACTCT
>NW_006921740.1:5160731-5166981 GCF_000298275.1 Orycteropus afer afer
CAATGACATGAGACGAAGTATATGTGAACTGCTGTATGAAAAGTGAATTTACTCTGTAAATCTTCACCCAAATCCTAAAAAAAAAAAAAAAAGATTAGCCTCAGCTGAATCTATCCTTGGTCTAGAGTATACTTCTGTTCACTGATCCCTGTCTGATCCTCTAAGGTGTTTATGTGTTTATCTGTAGCCTAGTGTTTGGTGTTAATGGCAATGCGGCAATGTGGACACATTGGTTGGTATTAGCATCTGTCGTCTCTTAGCCACACTTATTTTTTGAGAGCATTTTCTGTTCATCACTCACCTTATAAACATGAAGAACTAAATGGTATACAATGTTATTGGCTTATTAAAACCTTAGACAGAAAAATTTGACCTTAATTGCAAATAGTTTCCATATCACAGGTCAACTTTGATCATTTTTTAGTGACCGTCTGTGGTGCTATGTTAAGAATTATGAAGACTATTATTTACACTCACCAGAAAAAGAAAGCCATGATCAATAAGTGTTATCTGGTGCCATAGTGCCTAAGGCATTTGACTGCTAACCAGGTTGGCAGTTCAAACCCACCAGCCACTTCACAGAAGAAAGACTGGGCAATCTACTTCTGTAAAGATTTACTGCCTCAGAAACCCATAGAGGGTCGCTATGAGTCGGAATCGACTCGATGGCGGTGAGTTTGGTTTTGGTTTGGCCCTTGGCACAGGATAGAAAGTGTTGTGTCTTTACTATGCTTAGTCTGTATGCAGAGAACAACTCCAGTAAAGTTGTAGGTTTTGTCTAAGGTAGCATTGTTGGGTGGTACAAAAAGATAACGTGCTCAGTTGCCAATGACCTCCAACAGGTTCAAGTACACCCAGAGGCACCTTGGAAGAAAGGTCTGGTGATCTACTTCAGAAAAATCACCTAAGGAAAAGCCTATGGATCCCAGTTTTACTCTGCCACACATGGAAGTAACCATGAGTCAGAGTTGACTCTGGTCCCAGTTAGCACTTTTAGAGAATGTTTTCTTTTTTTGCCTGTGATTCATTCCACAGCCATCAAGCAAGGGTTTAAATTAGGGGACAAGTTAAGTCATTTTCTGGGGGAAGAGGGCTTTGCATATAATGGGAATAGTTACTTCTACTATTGATTAGTGGAAAGAAAGGTTAAATTGAATGGCCAACTCAAATAAATTTTAAGAGATTGCTCAAGTAAACTTGAAGGAGATGAAAAAGCCACTATTACCTGTGGTCACATTCAGGGAAAAAAGAGTGAGAAACAGATTAGCATGTGACTGAAGCAGTTTGTCCGATAATATTGTACTGCCTTGTTCTGCTTTTATCTTTATGTGTTTCTTGGCTCTTCCACTGGATTGGGAGCTCTTGAGAAATAAGTCCCAATCTTACATGGATCTGGAAGTCTCTAGCACTATGTCTTACACATAATGAAGGCACAATAGATATTTGGTGATAGCTTGATTGAAACTATGTAGGTGTTAGCATTTTTTTAGTGCGCATATTCAAGGATTTTGCTCATGCATAGACATCAATATCCTCAATTTATTTTTTGGACACTTGAGTTGAAGGTGACTAAGCGAACTGCACCATTCTTCTGGGGGTTCTGAGTGTGTTATTAATTCAAAGCAGAACTGACTCATATAAATGGCAATTGAGGATTTTCTTCCTCTTTTTTACCTTGTATCATTTTGGCAGGAGAAATGAGGACAATTTTCAAACGTTCCAAATAGCTACATGATAAATACTGCTGGGTAAATTAGTATTCTCATATAGATGAGAGCAAAACAAGGGACCAGATCTGGATGTCCTGATTCTGCGTTCCCTGTTCAGCCCCCTGGCAGGAGTCGCCCTGACTTTTGGTTCAGGTCCCAGCTCCTCCCTTGCTGGTCTGTAACTGTGAGTCATGGCAACCTTGCTGAGTCTCCTTCATCCAGTTGTGAAAGAGAGATGATTTGCCACCAGCTGATGTCCTAAAGTGCCTTCAACTTCTGGAATGGAAGACCCTCTGGAAACACAAAACATTGTTGTGATACATGGGCTCTTTGCATGACAACTGACTCATTTCCCCCCACCCCAACCAAATTTCCAGCTGAGGTAAGTAATGGGGGGATTTTTCTTTTCTTTTCCTTTTTCTTCAGCTTCTAGTTCTTTTTTGTATGTTATCTGGCCTTGTAAATGTGGTGAATACATGCTATAATTATAACCCTTTTTGACAGCCCTGTGATTTAATTGTAATTCACTCTGTGCATCTTTTAAAGACAATGATGTATATTGAAGATGCAGCTGTTCCAGTCTCATCTGCTAAACTGACAGGAATGAGCTGGCATCAGAGTCCCAGCAACTGGGGGAACTTCCAATCTATTCAAGACCAAATATAGGGAAACACTTTATGTGTGTGTGAGTGTTTGTGCATGAAAGAGAGAGCGGGAAACCACTTTGCATACTCTGGTTCAAGCTACATAATTTGAACATGCTTCAGTAAATGTGGCATCATTTAAAATTTGCCTTTGGGTAATTATGTAAATTATACTGAAGTGGAAAAACTCTTGGATTTATTTTCTGCTGTAAGCTAAACTATATACCTACTGTTAACATTTGGAGGTAGCTCTTTGTTAACTTGGAGTTGATCCCTGCCAGTGCTGGATGGGGTTTATTGGAGACCCATTGCTCCTCAGATGTCCGCTTGTGTATGTAGGAGTTTTCTTCTCATTATGGATGCAAATAATTCATATCCTAAAAGATGTTTGGGTGATTGCAGGAAGAAACTCACAAGAATTATTTTATAATGATGTTGTTCCATTTTTCTTTTGGGCTATCACACAGAGCAATTAAGTCTATCATGTTTTCTGCTATTTGTTCAAGTTGTTGTGGTGGAGCCTGCTTCTGCCTTTGACTTTCTCTGCCCTAAATATAGTTTACTGAATGTGGGGTGCTAAGGAATCCATAATGGCAGGTCACCTCAGAACTTTCTACCTGGAAAAAGAATGGAAGATGAATAATAGGAGACTTCTCCACCTCCAATTCTCCTCTTTATTCCCTTTCTACTCCTTATTGTGAAGGAGCCCTGGTGGCATAGTGTGTAAGACATTTGGCTGCTAATCAGAAGGTCGGCGGTTCAAGTCCACCAGCCTTTCTGTGGGAAGAAAATGAGGCAATCTACTTCCATAAAGATTCACAGCCTTGAAAACCCAATGGTGTTGGCTATAAGTCAGAATTGACTCAATGGCAGTGGGGGTGGTGGTATTCCCTGTTGTGAAGGTGGTTCAGGACCAGTCAATGTTTAGGCCTGTTGTACATGGGGTTGTGTGGTAGTTCAGCTGATGTGGCAACTTGGCTGGGCCTGGTTGAGTGGCTGGGCAGCTGGATGTAGTATTCCCCATGATGAGACTGGCAGTCAACTCCATGGTGGAATCTACTGTGAGCAGCTGAGTAGCTGCCTTAGGGAATGTGGCCTGTTTCCTGTATATAAGCAGAAGCCTTGGGGAATGGTCTCTATCTATGGCACCTTGAACACTGCATGTAGACATGTGGTTGTTCAGCAGCCTGCCATGCCCTGCCGACCTTGGGACTTACAACGGACTTGAATTAATGGCCTGCCATGTGATTTGGTAATATGGGGACTGTGCCTTGTTACTTGTCAACCTTGGGCTTGGCAGCCTCAGCAGCCAGCAGCTGTCTGAGTAAAGAAAAGCCTCTAGCTTCAGTGGGTCAGGAGCTAGAGGCAGAGCTGAAGCCCAAGGCTGAGGGGCTTTCACCCATCCCCTAGAGCCTGGCACTTTGAACTTGGACTTAAAGCCTCCAAATTGTGAGAATAAACTCCTGTTTGTTAAGGCCATACCATTTGTGGTATATTCATGTCAGAGAGGCACAGAACAGGTTGCTATGAGTAGGAATCCACTCTATGGCACCTAACAACAATAACAACTCCCTGTTGCAAGGAGTTTGAAAATAGTACAGGAAGATGTTCCCAGAATCGGGAAATTCCTTTATTTGAGGATTGCGGTGGGCTAGACAGAGTTTGTTATGAGAAGAAACGTGCTTTTCTGCTTCTCTTTTTACTACCTGTGCAGAGTGGGCATTGGATCACTAGGTGATCTCTCAGATACCTTCCAGCTTAAACTCCTGTGATTCCAGAGTTCCTGCGTAATGTGGAAGATGAAGCTAGATACTAATGATTTAGGTCAATGTTTAAATATATGGGTTTGGTAAAGTGTTAAAAGGTGTTGAGTAGGAGAATCAACACAAACTGTGCAAACATAAGTAGATTGATAATCACATAGTGATTATTATTTTTAAACAAATGTGCTGAGGCTTACAGTATGATAACATATCAAGGAGATAGAATGAAGACACTAATTGGGGAGATTTGGTTGAAAGAAATAATGAGAAAGGAGATTTGCAAGATTGTATTTGGCTAAAAAAAGAACAGAAGGTTAAAAGTGCTCAAAAACCTACTATAGGTACAGTAGGCAGATCAGCAGGTCACTCACCTGGAGGCTCTAATCGCCTTGGCTCTGCCACTCCCAGCAATTTGATTGGCAGCTGCATCATGTATCTTTATCACCAATAAAGTCTATTTCTGCAGCTAAATACAGTCACTTTCCCGATAAGTTCAAATAATCTTAAATGTGCAATAAAAATAATATAGAAGACTTCTTTTGCTGTCTAGCAGATTAGCACAAGAATCTAGTTGGAGAACCTGTGATTTCTGGTCTCAACTCCTCTGATCAACTCACGGTTCTCTATAACCAAGTTATTTGAACTTCGCTCTGCTCACTAAGAAAGAATACATTGGGGGTTTAGTTGGTATATTGTTGTTGTTATGTGCCGTTGAGTCGGCCCGACTCATAGTGACCCCTCCTTGGGTTTCCGAGGCAGTATCACTACGGAAATAGGATTGCCCAACCTTCCTTCCGAGGAGTGGCTGGTGGGTTTGAACCGCCAGCCTTCTGGTTAGCAGTCAAGTGCTTTAGCCACTATGCTACCAGAGCTCCTTAGTTGGTATATGGCTGACAGTAATGTGCCTTTATTTGAAGGAGTCAGATAATCTGCTGAAGCTGTTGGAAACCTCACTGCAGCTTTTGGTGTGCTGTTATACAAGATGTTGATTTCATGGGCCATCTGGAAATAAAGATCAGCCAATAGATTCATTTCAGTGGACTTATAAATTTTTTTGCAAGCTAGTATTTTATATTCTTTCCTGAATTCTGTTCTTTGAATTTAGAAGCCTAGAGAAAGGGGTGGAGGTGGTAGTAACAGATGACTATTCATTTATTAAATCTGACTTAAACAAGTAGAGTCCCTGGGTGATGCAGACTGTTAACACACTCAGCTACTACTTGAAAGAGTGGAGGTTCAAGTCCACCCACTGGCACCTTGGAAGAAAAACCTGGCCATCGGCTTTTGAAAAATCAGTCATTGAAACTCTAGAGCTGTGACCTTTTTTGAGTAGATCATCAGGCCTTCCCTTCAAGGTGCCTGTGGGTGGGATTAAACTGCCAACCGTTCAGTTAGTAGTTGCATCCTTTACTGTTTATGTCACCCAGGAACTCCAATATGGCTTTAAGTCTCTTAATCTGAAGATTTCCCCTCAATCTTTTTTCATTTCTTTCCTTCTTTCTTTCTTTTTTTTATAACATCATAAGTTTGTCCTGTAGAGTTCCCCCAGTCTTGAGTTTGCTGATTGCATTCTTGTGGTGTAGTTGATTTGTTCCTCTGTCCTCTGTATTTTCTGTAAATTGGTGGTTGTGTTAAGCCTTCATCGGATTTAGATTAGATTTTCTTTTTCTTTTGCAGGACTGCTTCATAGATCGTAAGTAGTGTGTTCTTCCATCAGATAATGTCTGATTGTCTCACTTTTGTGGCTTCTTTCATAGTTTCATTTTTTAACATTTTAATCTTTATTCCAGTTAGAGTTTATCCTGGTGTATGGTGTGAGTTTAGTTCCAGCTTTATGTATTTTCAGTAGGCTATCCAGCTGTCCCAACAACATTTATTGAATGGTCTGTTTCTCCCATTGATTTAACTCTTTTGTAACCTGTGGGACATATAGTACTCACCTACATTTTCCACATGTGGGTCTAAGTAGGAAGCTCCTATCCCACTTTTAGTGTGTGCTGCTATCTGGTGGGGGCCTGCATAACTCTGTCAATCTGAAAAAACAGGCCTCATCCCACCAACCCCAGCACCAGAGAGAAGCCCTTAGTACATACGTGCACAAATGGCAAGGAGGCCACATGTTCTGACCTCCTCT
>NW_006921740.1:5167591-5173618 GCF_000298275.1 Orycteropus afer afer
CACTGCAATACGTGTCCCACTAATTGTATCCAAATCCATATTACCTCAAAGCAAATGATTTTTTCATTTCATTCAGAATGCCTTCCATTACTGGAAACACATAACTTCAACAAAAATGTCAAAGCAGAAAATAATTCAGTCCTGAAAGGGTCAATATTCCATTTTCATCATATATTAAATTTTCAAATGTATTAGGGTCTATTTTCTGGGATTTATATTATGTTCTATTGATCTGTCTCTTCATGCCAGAGTTTCACACTTTTAATTATTGAGGGCCTATAAAATATCTAAGGAACCCTGGTGGAGCAGTGCTTAAGTGATCAGCTGCTAACCCAAAGGTTGGTGGTTTAAACCCACCAGCCACTCTGCAGACGAAAGATGTGCCAATCTGCTTCCATAAAGATGACAGCTTTGGCAACCCCATGAGACAGTTCTGTTCTATCCTGCAGGGTTGCTATGATTTGGAATTGACTCAGCAGCAAAATAAAAAAAGAAAATTTCTTAATATCTGGTTGGGCTGTTTCCCCCTTATCAGTGTTATTTTTCAGAGCTTTCCTCACTGTTTATTGGAATTGCATTTCACTTTCAGTTTAAGTTAGGGAGAAGGACATCTTCATGATGTTGAATTTTCCTATCTAAGACCATGGTACATCTTCCCATTTGGTCACTTCTACCACTCCTTAGAAGGAAGACTTGACAGTCTACTTCCATAGAGGTAAAACAACAAACCAAACTTATTGCTCTTGAGTTGGACCTGACTCGTAGCAACCCCTCCTTGGGTTTCTGAGGCAGTATCTCTACAGAAGTAGATTGCCCAATCTTCCTTCCAAGGAGTGGCTGGTGGGTTTGAACTGCCAGCCTTCTGGTTAGCAGTCAAATCCTTTAGGCACTATGCCACCAGAACTCCCATAGAGTTACCGCCTCGGAAACCTAAGGAGGGGTTGCAATGAGTCTGAGTCGACTCGACAGCTGTGAGAGTGTTGAGTGTGTTTTAGGAGTATCTTGAAGTTTTATTATTCTCACATTTCTTATTAAATTTATTCTTGAGTATTTTATTGTTTTTGCTGTTAAATGTTATCCTTTTTTTTTTTTACATGATGAAAGTAATTAATTTCCTACTCTATCAGACTTAATAAATTCTTTTTTTATTATTGTGGTGAAATATGCACAACAAAACATACACCAATTCAACAATTTCTGCATGTATATTTCAGTGCCATTGATTATATTCTTAATGCTATACAACCGTTATTGCTTCTCCAAATTTTTCAACCATCATTAATATAAACTCAACACCCCTAACTAAAACTCCCCTTTACTCCTCCCTCCCATCCCTGGTAACACTAGTAAAGTTTGCTTTCTGTATATTTTCTTATTTCATGTAAGTGAGATCATACAGTGTTTGTCATTTTATGACTGATTTATTTCACTCAGCATATTTTCAAGGTTCATGCCATGTGGTGGCATGTATCAGGACTTCATTTCTCTTTATGGCTGAGTAATATTTCATTGTCTGTATGTACTACATTTTGTTTGTCAGTTGATCTGTTGATGAATATTTAGGTTGTTTCTACCTTTTGGCTATTGTGAAAAGCACTACAATGAACATTGGTATACAGGTATCATTACTTCTTCTGGGTATACACCTAGTATTGGGATTGCTGGGTTATATAGTAGTTCTGTGTTTAACTTTTTGAGGAACCAGCAAATTGTGTTTTACAGTGGCTGTACCATTTTACATTCCCATAAGCAACAAGTGACTAAACTCTCTTTTGTTTTAATAGTTTGTCAGTTAACACTCCACAACTGTACACAAACCAGATACGAAAGAGTGCATATTAAAAAAAAAAGTGCACATTATGTGATTCTATTTACATAAAGTACAAGGAAAAAAAAAAAAAAAGACAAAACCCAAAATAGGCTGTTAGAATTTGAAATAGGGAGTATGAGAAAGAATTCTAGATGATGATATTATTTAATTTCTTGATCTGGGTGCTTATTACATGAGTATGTCAGTTTGCAAAAACTTACCAGGCTATACACTTAAGATATATGTACTTTTCTGTATATACACACACACAAACACATACACAAACCAAACTCACTGCTGTCGAGTCAATTTCAACCCATAGCAACTCCTCCTTGGGTTTCTGAGCAGTATCTCTGCAGAAGTAGATTGCCCAGTCTTCCTTCTGAGGAGTGGCTGGTGAGTTTAAACTGCCAGCCTTCTGGTTAGCAGTCAAATGCCTTAGGCATTATGCCACCAGAGCTTTTATATATATATATATAAATCTCACACCTGTAGTTTTGGAAATTATAGGTGAATCAGTGTGTAAAAATGGCATGGCAGCAGTGTCAGACCTCCTGGTCTAACTTCAGAAGGGGAGGAGAATGAGCATCAGCCCAAAGCTAATTCCTATGAACCAGAGGTCAGACATACCTCCTCTCATCAGCATTTCTTCTAATTCGAACACCAACTGTCCGTCCCATAGCACTCTACTTCTCTGCTGGCTTCGATAATTTGTTCTAATGGCCACACAGAGCTCACAGATAATATTCATGATTATGAAGTTTATTAGGAAAGTAACAGATAATAATTCAGGATCAGGAACAATTCAGGATACAGTTCTTCGGTCAATACAGCTTCTTGGCTGTGTCCACAGACAGGCCACTCCCTGGCTTTCAGCTGTTGGAGCCTCTTAGGCCTCTCAAGGCAGTTCAGCCTCTGCCCTGCTTGGGCAAGTGTTACAAAGCTCTTTAGCTCCACCAGTAAGTGCCTGGAGACACCCTACTCTGCCAGCAAGCCTCCTGCCCAAAGGTGTTCAGCTCTTTCACTCCATGGGCTTAGGAAGCCCACCATCCTGTCTCCTGCCAGTCTCCTCATTCTGCTGCCTCTGTTTCTCTTCCACTGCTTCTTGCCATCTCTCTCTCATGCCTCTCTTTCTGTCTCCTGAGTCTAAGAGGTTCTCAGCACAGGGATGTGATCCATGCCTAACTCTTCTTTCTTGGTGGTAGTGAGATCCCCCCTGTCAACTCATTTTAAGCCTAGTGAGATGCCAAAAACTGACCAGTCCCCTGGTCCATCC
This sequence comes from Orycteropus afer afer, assembly GCF_000298275.1. Taxonomy (NCBI): domain Eukaryota; kingdom Metazoa; phylum Chordata; class Mammalia; order Tubulidentata; family Orycteropodidae; genus Orycteropus; species Orycteropus afer. The sequence goes on from NW_006921740.1 coordinate 5,170,678, forward strand.
ACCTTATTTTCATGGTCCCACCCCCACAAGGGTGCCATGTTCCTTATTTGCATTATTAGCAAGCTATCCAATCCCCATAGTTGGCCACAAGCACCTCATTTGCATTAACCCCCACCCTCAGTCATTTGGTGGGAGTCATAAGACCAGGTGAGAAAGGCCATATGAAAAGGATCTATCACACCACAAATGTAATAGCAAAATATCCTTAGGACCGGTATTTGATCACATTCCTTTCAAATAGTAGAATTGAGTTAGGAGCTCTGGTAGCAAAGTGCCTAAGGCACTTGACTGCTAACCAGAAGGCTGGCAGTCCAAACCCACCAGCCACTCCTCGGAAGGAAGGTTGAGCAACCTACTTCCGTAGTGATACCACCTCGGAAACCCGAGGAAGGGTCACTATGAGTCAGGTCCGATGCTACGGCATATGACAACTAACAGCAACATATTATGTCAGTTTATTAAGGTACCCCATGGGAATCTACTGTAATATCACTTTGTACATTCCCATCATAATCGCAATTAACACACTATGTTAAGGAGCCCTGGTGTTGGAATAGTTAAGTGCTCAGCTGCTAGTTCGAATCCATCAGCTACTCTGCATGGGAGAAAAGACCTGGTGATCTGCTGCTATAAAGATTATGGCCTAGGAAACCCTATGGGGCAGTTCTACTCTGTCCTATAGGGTGGCTAGGAGTTGGAATGGACTCCACACCACACAACAAGGTTCACACTACATTATAATTTTTCTTTTTCACACAGTAGGCCATAAATTTCCTGAGGATAGAACCATTGTCTATCTTGATCACCATTATATGTTTAACACCTAGCAGGTACTCAAATACTTGTTGAATACATGGTCTATGCAGAGAACACCTGTGAATAGGAGCTTTGCTTTATGCCTTTGTTCCCTAATTTGCTTCCTACTTATCGTAGGTTCCTGGAGGCTATTCTGGTATTTTATTTATGCTGCACTTCTTAATGAGAAGTAAATCCATGCAGTATTCTGTCAACTTGATGACACCCTCATTAGTTTGACTTCATACATTTTATACAGAAAACTGAAGATAAAGGAATATATTTGGAATCACATTTAGGAAGTGCTATAAGATTTGGCGAGCACTGACCAGGATCTTAAAAGCTTGCAAGCAGCCATCTAGATGTAATGATGGATCTCTCCTTGTCCAGAGCAAAGAAGAATGAAAACCAAAGATTCATGGAAACAATTAGTCCTAGCGACTGGTACACCATGGGATCCTCAGCCTCACAGTTACATAACTGTGAGACCAGAAGAACTAGATGGTACCTGGCTACCACTGTCAACCACTTGGAGGGGGATCTATGAAGGAGATCTTGGAAAGAGAGGAAGAACAATGTGGAACAAAACTCAAAATCATTAAAAAAAAAAAAAAAAAAAGGACCAGGTTTGCTGGTCTGATGGAACCACTGAGACTATGGCCCCTAGCTGCCCTTCAGGTCTGGAATTGAACCCTCTCCTATGGCTTCCAGCCAAACAAAAGACAGGCTTATGAGGTGAACATTTGCACTAGGTAGATACACTCCTTGGAGAGACCAATCATGAGAGAATAGAAGGGCTGTGTATGCACCGGGAGAGTATGGGGAGGAAGTGGGAGGGGAGTTATTGCATTGTGGTAAATTGTAGTCATTGTCATGAGGTAAAGTGTATGTGAACTGCTGTATGGAAAGTGAATTTACTCTGTAAACTTTCACCCAAATCACAATTAAGAAAAAAAAAAAGTGATGTAAGAAATATCAAAACCAAATTCACTGCCATTGAGTCTATTCCAACTCATAGTGGTCCCCATTGGGTTTCCAAGGTGGTAAATCTTTACAGAAGTAGATTGCCCCATCTTCCTTCTGAGGAGTGGCTGATGGGTTTGAACTACAAACCTTCTGGTTAGCAGTTAGATAGATGCCTTAGGCACTGTGCCACCAGAGCTCCTCATAAGAAATACAATGGGAATCATTTTATCAGATTAACATTTTTATCTTATTTTTAGCAAGTTTTATTTCTCTATTCAGATCATCCTCTAGTTTATGTAACTGCATTATATAATATATACCTTTATACTGATAATGTATAATTAGTATGGTCTCTAAATACAGTTAATTTAAAATCTACATGAAAATATATAGAAAAGATATATAATACACACATGGAAAGAACAATTAGTGAATAATAATATAGCATACTAGGATCCTAAAACCAATAGTGGCATCTAACAGGCCCTATCACTATTCCACATAAATTACATAAATAGCATCAGCAACATATGTAACCACATTTTATGTAAAGTGATAAAATTCCAAATTGTTTAATACAACTAAAAACAGGATGGTATGTAAAGGTATATAATATATATAAAACATATTAAAAATATAATATATATCAAAATGGGATAGTATATAATGCTAATTGTGTGTCATACATATGGGGTCCAAAAAGAGCTAGAAGAAGGAATGAAAATGACTAATAAGCAATAAAAAATATTCAAGCTAATTAGATAAGTAACTTTTCCATCCATTCACTTGTTTATGGAAATTTGGATTACTTCCAGTTTGGGCTGTTATGAACATTTGTGTACAAGTCTTTCATTCCTCTTGCACATGTTTTGATACCTAGGAGTGAAATAGCTGGATTGTATGTTAGATACATGCTTAACTTTTTAAGAAACTGCCAGTGTGTTTTCCAAATTGCTCTACTGTTTTTCATTCCTACCAGCAATATTCGAGTTCCAGTTCCTCCATATATTTGCTGAAAATTGGTATGTTCAGTCTTTCTAATTTTAGCTCCTATAATAGGTAAGGAGCTCTGGTGGCACAGTGGTTAAGGCATTCAGCTGTTAACCCAAAGGTTGGTGGTTCAAACCCACTTGCTATACAAGTTGTATGGTTAGTCCATCAACTTTTAACTAAGTTTGTT